>NW_019742561.1:2876-92880 GCF_002891405.2 Cryptotermes secundus | reverse complement strand
CCAACTGCCAAACTACACGGCGTCACATCTCTGAATATGGTACATTCGTATGCAGGATTTGATATTCTCACAGCGGTGATTACGAAGAGTTCTGTCTTTTGTGATATAACGCCGTATAGTCCATTGAAAGTCAACCGACGTTTCGGAGGAACATGTTTACTTTCATGTTCCTTCGAAACGTCGGTTAACTATCAACGGAATACACGGCGTTATATCCTAGATACACCCACTAGAACCTCAAATTTCACATCTTCAGGACAGAAGACCGAGACAGCAAGCTCCAGAAACGTTAGTACCTATCTACCAATCTACACGGCGCCATATCCTACAACACAGTACCTTAATAGTAAAATCTCAACATTTAATACTTCTAATAGGCGCTATAGCGGGCAACAAGACGAAGGGTAAAGCCACGTGAACTCGTGATATCGACCATAACGACAGATGCTATCTGGAAGCATGAAGTGCTCTCACATCGTCTCGCGCTCGTGCGCTGACCCACACGAAGTCGCCAGATGGTGATACTAAGGTGCAAAATACGGGCTATAATATTGTTCCTGACTTGCGCTGTACAAGCAAAGCGGCGTGCAATTATCCTCTGAATATTTGCACGCTATTTCCAACAGGCGACACTCTAATGAACTGCTTCACTTTTATGCCAAAAGCTCAGACTAAATGACGTCGAATGGTGAGGTCCCTCTGCTTAACTAATTAATCGTGACGTATGGGGGAGTGGCTGTATAGCTCCAACATTCTTGGCCTCAGCACTAGATGGAGATCAGTGGTCAGCTTCACGACCCGGCCGCTTTAACACTGGAGAAAGAGCCATCGACAGCCACTGTGTAGGAGGCCGGGTGAGGCCCAGAGCCGGCCTGGACGGTGTCTAAAAGACAGCGATCTTGACCTTACCGAGAATCGAAACCCGGCCTTCCAGCGCGTAGCCCGTCGCTATACCGACTGAGCTATCGCAAATCAATAAACTCGAAATGGTAGGATGATTAACGGATGATGAATTGGAGAATATATGGAAGACAGCGGTCGTGGCCTACTCCTAAGTACTATCCAGTAAAAAATCTCCGTGTCTTTTAGTCCACAAGCGAACTATACCGACCGAGCGAATGCCGCTTGTCGGCGAAGTCAGTGCCAACTTTTGCGTATAGAGGGTGTCGCGTGGTCAGTGCAAAGGTATTTACCTATAGAGGCTGAGGAAAACCATGTGAAATCTAAGTCGAGATTAGCGGTGGAAGGGTCGAGACTGGAACCAGAGATCTTCCGCATATGAAGCAGATTCGAGTTAAACAGAAGCATGTTTGTGATTTAAAACTGAATTAGTTATAAAACGCAATTTAA
The DNA here is from genome assembly GCF_002891405.2 of Cryptotermes secundus. Classification (NCBI taxonomy): domain Eukaryota; kingdom Metazoa; phylum Arthropoda; class Insecta; order Blattodea; family Kalotermitidae; genus Cryptotermes; species Cryptotermes secundus. The sequence goes on along the minus strand of NW_019742561.1, from coordinate 91,530 downwards.
ATGTCACTGAATTAAAAATTATCATCCAGGGATGAATCTATACTCCGGTGTCTAGTTTATGGACTGTCACCCCTCAATCATCTGTGAGTAAAACGTGAGTAGCAATGAGATACAGAAACAGCACTGAGCCATGACGACCATGTAAATATCCTCAAGACTTTTCACTGTTTGAAGCCAAGCCTGGAACACGAGAATGGCACTGGGCTATGCACAGACAATGCTTCTAAAACAGAGAAACGGACGGAAATAAAAAAATAGATCATGACAAACAGTACAACAGTGACGTCAACACCTACCTTGCAGGGCTGGCAGACGTGTCCTTGTTTGTACCGGAGGATTCCATTCCGGTTCAAGCCGCGTCTGTCCTGTGGTTCGAACTGTGTCCGGCAATCAGCGCTCCAGCGCCACTGGTCATCTAACTTCCACTTCCACGATAGAGTTTATTAAAGTACAGTGTTCGAGATTCGCCATTTTACGAAGTTACGCTCTCATTTCTTCATTCATAAGAATTTCATTTGAATGTCAAGAACACAACGCACAAAATTCTTCACACAGACGCACAGAAGACAAAACTATTTCCTCACAAGGACATCTACCGGACAACGACTGAACTTCTTCCACGGATAACAGAATATTCAGCACAAAATGTTTCCACCACGCGCTGGAAGATCAGATTATCTGCTGTAAGAAACCCGCGGTCAACACAACGAAATACAAACCTGCTGTTTTATACTAACAGTTAAAGTTGTCCCTGTTCTCAACTAATTAAGCGCGACACCAAGATGACGTATGGCGGAGTTGAGGTATAGATGCGCGTATTCTTGACCACAGTAATAGTTGGAGTGGTCAGCCTCACGTCACGGCCGCTCTATCCCGTTACCCATTGGAGGATGGGGGGGACCCGCAACCGGTCTGGACGATGTGGCGAGGGGAAAATCTTGCCCCTACAGGGAGTCGAACTCCGATACATAGGCCGTCCATCCCCGTAGCCAGTCGCTATACCAACTGTGACATGGATTTTCCTATCAATAAGGGCCCACGCCATAACAAGCGGATAGCTGCTGGCTTCCCACCGCAGCAGCCCGGGTTCGATCCTGGGTCTGGTCAAGTGGGATTTGTGGTGGACAAAGTGGCGCTGGGGCGGGGTTTCTCCGAGTACTTCGGTTTCCCCTGCAAATCTTCATTCCACCAATTGCTCCACAATCACCCTCACCAATCATTTGGGGCTGGTACAATAGGCCAGAAGTGGCCGCAGTACAATGGACTCAGTCCCACCCCACTAGCAATAAAAAAAAAGACCAAGATATATGTGGGAAGATAAAACTAAAACGGATCTTAAAGCGATAAAATGGATTGGATAGATATGGCTGTGGATAGGGACCACTGGAGGGCTCCTACAGATCTTACAGATCCTAACCATAAGGAATTATGGCGCCATCATAAATGTCCACACTAGAACACACGCTAAGTCTTCTCAGTCTTTCACTAGTCGTTTCCTAGTAACGGATCTTAACAATGGAGATTCTTCAGATTTTGTGTTGCCCGCTGGCTATTACTCCAAAACTGACTAACTGCCATTTTGGCGACCATCTCACACCAGTATCCTAGTCTTCTCGTTACATAATGACTAACTGCTACAACTGTCCTCCTTATAACATCTCGGCACGGACTGCGTAGAAATCACCGTTTCCAACAGTTCCTCTATTGCTGCGTATGGATTCGTTTTCCGTGGGGACATGTTTCTATCGAAGGCGTTTCTCAGTAACAGCTGCGTATATTTGCTTATTAAGGAACTGTTGCCCAGCAGCGGACGTTGTTTCGTTGTCTGTTTCGCAAACGAGTCTCTTCATGATATGTCACAATTAATGCTTAATGCTGACAAGGCCAAACATGGCGTCCGCTATCTTGCGTAACCAGAACGGAGATCACAAGAAATATTTTAATTAAATTTCTATCTAACAAATCCTTTGAAACTACGGCAAAATTGTAATATCTGGGACCTAAATTTATCGTTCTTATTTAATTAAGCATCACGCCATGAGAACAAATGGGGGAAGTGAAGATATAGCTCGACCAATGACTACCAGGAATCTTCCTGGGGGGTAAAGGGCGGCCAGAGCCTAAGACTAACAACATCACCGCCATCGTTAAACCGATTGTATAGAAAATGTGGCAGCCTCGACGTCTCACAACCCTCTTGGCCTCGACGGCCAGTTACAGGGATAGTTTTACCTTCTCTACCTAAGGTTGCTTGCACAAGCCATGACGTAACTCGGTTTACAGACTGGATGAACTTTCTCAATGTCATACCGTTTAAGTGCATCTGCAGGGTAACGGAAAAGTGGGTTGTCATTGAATACCACTTTCAGGAGGGGAAAGAAAACAACTCTGAATGTCTCTGCAGAAACGTATGCAACTGTGTACAGTACGTTGTTTTGAGTTGGCAGCATTTCCGATTGTGGTGCTTGCCCGCCATTTTGTATTCCGAAACTACATCCGTTTCCTTCATCAGGTGATTGGATGAGAGGCAACTGCTATGCCGGGTACGTTAGCTCTTTGCAGAGGGCAAAGTTCCACAAAAAATTGTGTTCTTTAGAATATAGAATGATACAAAAAGTTAAAAAAAAAAACTTGACAATCCCGAATGTACGAGCAATACACTATCGTCAGACCTCTTTAGAATTTGAAATTATTGTGCTCAGAGACATAGTCTGAATCTTATTTTATTTTTTAACCTTTAAATAAGGACAATTTCATTACGTACTTATCTCATTTTAAACTATTTTAAAACAACTCTATTTACCACAAAACGTCGAGTTACGGACATCTAGCGCTACTCTCAAATGCAACAGACGCAACTACCGACAACCAATGCAACAGCCTCCAGTACACATTGCAATCGACTGCCTCAATCAGCTATTAACTGCATAATCCCCCCTCCCCTTCTTACTTTAACCCTCTACACTAATTTCCACTATTAAGCGTTCACCATTTCTACCACGTAACAGGCACGAAGCAACAGGCCTCTACCCCAAAGTAATAATCAGATTGTAAAACCTCATAATGATCGTGTTATTACACTCACATCGCGAATTATAAACACTTGGGGCACAGCATTATGAGAGAATTGTGAGAGCAGTGACTCTCCCTGCCTCTCTCCTTCATGACTGTGACACATGTTATCAATGAAATATAAAAATGAATGCAGCAGATCTCTTCTACATATACGTAACCCTTTAAAACTGAATTTATTCTAATTAATATATACATATATATATAAATTCAGTCCGTACCTCACAGGAAACATTACGTCTCCGCTACAGAGCCCAGCCGGTTAATGCTGTTTAGGGAAACAGTCGCTGTTTATTGTGAGAACCATACGGAACACACACAAATATTCTTGAAGTATTTTTAGTGTGTTACAACGGGTGATACATCCAGTAAACACTCGGTTTTAAAGAAGTGTAATTCTCGGATGTATTGCGCGTACAAGAGATGATAAATGCATAAAAAGTTTAGAAGGAAGAAGTGGGCAGAAGTGAAGCAGGTGGGTCCATAAGGACAGTATTAAAATGCAAAGCAAATAAATTGAGATGGCAGGGAGTGCGATTCGATACACCCACCCAGAACAGATAGCAGTAATGAGACATTCAGGACACGCTAACGAAAATTCGGTTCCATAAATTTCTTGAATAACTCAGTAGGTATTAACTTCTCAAGACGGCCTCTTAACGTACTGAGCTAGTTATTTAGCTGGTACTCAATTTGTATCTATTTTTTTTAATTCGCTTAGTGGGGAGTGGAGTCCAACTGGGTCCATTCGGCACGGCGGCCACTGATTGGCCTATTGTAGCCTGCCCCGGGTGATTATGATGATGGAGAATTTGGTGGAATGAAGATTTGCAGGGAAAACCGAAGTACTCCGAGAAAACCCGCCCCAGCACCACTTTGTCCACCACAAATCCCACTTGACCAGACCCGGAATCGAACCCGGGCCGCCGCGGTGGGAAGCCAGCGACTAACCGCTTGAACTATGGCGCAGCCTAATTCATATCTGACAGATTGTACAGGGCCTACTTTCAGCATACGAAATTAAAAACTGAAAAGATTAAACGTCAAATGTATAACAGTTCATGTACGTAATGTGATAATTTGCCAGTTCGAACAGGGGATTACTCATAACTGTCATATTTCATGGGCGATGCAGTTTTAAAAAACGTAATAACGCAGTGACAAAGCTGCCAATATACTGAAATAAATATCCCAATGTTATTAACTTTGTAAAACATAAAACAATTATTCCGTATGAATATTCAAATTCCGGAAAAGTATAACTTCATAACTGTACAGGACAGACATCCCAATCATTTTATTTGCCGATAATCGTAACGACGCGTGTCCTTCGCAATAATTCCACATCGTTAAAACATTCATCTGGGTGCCTCATGTCAGGTTTGATTTTTCTCTTTTCCACAGCCTCAGAACCAACCGTGCGGACCTCCCAGCCTATCCGATGGATAGCTCCTTCCTGAGGATTAAAGCAGCCGAAGCGTGAAGCCAACCATTCACTTCAATGTACCTCCACTCTCCCATAATTCCTCACATCGTGATGCTTAATTAAGTAAAGAGAAATTATTCACATTTCATGTAACATGAAGGCTTTCAGGAGGTCGATCTTCTGGGATGGGGAACTATGCATCAGTCTGCCGCCGTTTCGGACGCATACAATGTCTTCATCTTCATTTCAGAAGATAAACACTATCAATCTACCGAAAACGAGCAAGCAACATGCGGTCTGCTTGCCCTTAAGATGTAGGCAGCTATTCTTCCGAAACGTCGGTACACTTTTAGCGGACTATACAGCATAGTTACAATGCGTAACATCAGTAACAGAAACCTATGCTGAGTCAGACGAATAGAAACCCCGGAAATGGATTGCATTTGTTAAACACGCGCGCTAACGCTCTTCAAACGAACATCCAGCGATCGTAAGGGCGAGATTTGCTTCTGCACGACTCGCTCATCTTGTGCGTCCAGACACATTATACATCTGATGAGGAAAACAAAAACACTGACGACACAACATGAGCTGTTACACTATATGCAATAAAACAGTTACGTTTCAAAACATGAAATCCTACCCCCCCTCCCCCCAATATAATATTTTGGTAACAACAGTCAAGAGCTGTGGGGGGGGATGTAATAGACCCGCGTCTTCAAAATAACAAGGCGCGATTTAATTACATTTAAAATGACACAACTGTAAATAAACCGGGCAGGCTGGCATGGCGGTACCGCCTCATATTGGTATTTGGGAGGGGTTGAGTTCGAATATCGGCCAGGACAGAGGCTATTCTGAGGCGTTTCGTGGTTTTCCTCAGTCCTTTCAAGAAAATTCCACGATTAAGCAAAGATCACTTATTCCAAAACTATCACAATTACTCATTCACCATTCATTCTACAATCCGATACTACAGCCTTATCGTAAAATAACCCGCTTACCAATTACCAACCAAGGTATATGTAAAAGGTAAAGCTATTCCTGCAACAGGCCGTGAAGGACCATAGGGTTGAGACGTCGAGGCTCCCACATTTACTAGACAATCGGTTCACATGTGGCGGTAAGGTTGTCAGCCTTACGAGCCAAGCTATCCCTGTAACAGGCCGTGGAGGCCCATAGGGTTGTGAGACGTCGAGGCTCCCACATTTACTAGACAATCGGTTCACATGTGGCGGTAAGGTTGTCAGCCTTATGAACCAAGCTATCGCTGTAACAGGCCGTGAAGGCCCATAGGGTTGTGAGACGTCGAGGCTCCCACATTTACTAGACAATCGGTTCACATGTGGCGGTAAGGTTGTCAGCCTTACGTGCTGACCGCCCTTTACCCCCCCCCCCCGGAATATTCCTGGTACTCATTTCTGTTAGAGGGTGAGTCGACCTCAGGGGCCATAGTGTGGCTGGAAGGATTAGGTCAATTGAAAAAAAATCCAGTGACCTCATCGGGAATGGAACCGCGACCTTCCGGCTTGTTGCACAGTTCCTCAACCCACTAAGCTACCGCGTGCCCCCTTACTAAGTAGTCTTGAAGAGCAAGTAGTCGCTCAGCTACTCAAGAAGTTCGAAATATTTTACGAACCCGAATATTCATCACCCTGTGTACAAAAGCCATAACCTGCGCCAGATCAATGCAGTCCATGCTACCTCATCCTGTTTCTCTGACACCTGGTTTAATATTTACTTCCCATCTACGTCTAGGTCCTCTTAGTGACCTCTTTCCTTCTGGCCTTCCCACCAAAACCTTGTATATATTCTTCTTCTCTACTATGCGTACTAAATTCCTTGCCCATCACATACTCCATGATTAATTATATTTCGCGACGAATGCACGTCAAAAGCCGCTCATTATGCAGTTTTCTAAAACCTCCCCTTATTCGTACCTCTAGCAGACTACACGGCGTCGTACACCGGAAGATATAGACAAAAGGTTGCTTCGAAACGTTTCTACCGTCTATTAGACTGCACGGCGCAACAACCCAGAAGGCAATCTTCATATTACCTCACGATCACGCTGTGATGGCTCATTTTCCAGGCACAATGACGGTGCGTCACCAGCGCCCACCGTACACGATACTAAAGATTCACTAACGGACGCGTAACTTTAGAACGATATCGTCTCAGATCTTATAATCTGCTTACTGTAAAGCTAATTTGTGAAAGCTTAATTTAAACAGCAATTATTAAAGGAGATCTCTTCAAACTTGTTAATTCAACTTCTCCTTAACTTTAAGTGAATCACAAAAGACAACATTTCCATACTAAAATTTTAAAGTGTGGAAGTATATTAATTATATTTTGTTCAAGAGGGAATATTTTCCATCTGTCAACATTACAAATTATGCAAAATTCGAGAGTGAGAACGTTCTAACCCTGTCTCCCCCCTTACCCCCCCAATATAACTGTCACCTCGCTGTGATGGCGGCATGCTGGTTTCAGAAACAACAAACTCCACGACTCAGCGACAATGTGTTCTCTCTCTCCGCCTCGGCTTCCCCGTCATTTAAGATTAATCTGACGAGACGAAAAATAAACTTCCATCAAGAGATTTACGCCTTCGATACACCGACGACTCGGTTTACACTTAGTAGCATACCCGACGCGTTGGAGTGTCAGTGCTTGGCACCACCTGAAGCAGCTGTAAGGACACTGCGCATACCTCTTCGCGCAGGCTTCAGGGATCGCAGCAATTGAGGGGGGTATCGTTTAATTTTCCTGAAGATTTCCAACAACACAGTTTAATGTAAACAGATTAAGACTATAATTTTCTGAAATTTAATCGAAGTTGTTTCGATCTACAATTAATATGTTGTTGGACATTATCCATCATCTCGTCTGTTCTTAAAAAACCGTCCTGTTTCCTTTAAAAAATCACGTTTCGGAGACTGCATTCTGTCCCCGTCCTCAGGTAATACCTACTCAGTTGGACCCAATAGACATTAAAATCCATTAAGATCCATCAAAATCGATCTTAGAGATAAGACGGGATAATATGGATTGGATTGATATGGCTCAGGATAGGGGCCAGTAGAGGGCTCTTGTGAACACGGTAATGAACCTTCGGGTTCCACGAATTTCTGGGAAATTCTTGAGTAGCTGCAGAATTGGCTTCTCCTCAAGAAAGGCTCAGCTCCATGAGAGGGTTAAGTAAGTGATATTCTAAAGGGTTCTAACGATGGTGTATAACACTCAGACCTATTGTTCTTTGGACTACGTCCATTGTCCTGTATTCTAGAAACTAGGGAACACGACGTTTCGGAAACTGGACCTGTTTCCATCATCAAGTTTGTCGGTGAGAGACACATACTCTGTTGGGTCCCATAGAAAGAGCTAACATCAGGTTAAGTCAGTTTAACCTGCATTGTTCTATTCCGAATTTATTTTACAAAGGCGAAGCACTGTTTATGCAGATAAATATTAACGAAGGCACTAGGGGCTCATCTGTTCAAAGTAACAAATTCAGTCAGCTGGGCTTGACAAGGCAAAGTACAGCGAGCGCTCCTCACTGTTTAACGGGCAACATGTTTTTCTTTCGCTTCAGAATACAAGTATCGACACTTGTCGTATGGAAATTTTATCGCATACATCACACACTTTCTCATCCAGTACAGTACAAGGGGAAACTAAGGGATTTTCTCGTATCTCATTTCTATGTATTTGCATTAACTAACACTTTATTAAATCTTCAAGCTTGCTTCTTACCTGGAGCGCAAAACTTGTGGAAGAAACGTCCCGCGCGTTTAAACGACATTTCTTGTACAGCAGCTTCAGTTCCCTTTGCTCGTACATGTTGAAAATCGAATCCAGTAATTTTATATTGGTAACGCTGAAACACCGGTCTAGAAAACCAAGATTAACGGCCGTGGGGATCCGCTGCGCTGACCGAGACACCCTTTATCCGCAAATGTTTGCACTAACTTCACCGACAAACGGAGGTCCCTCGGTCGGTACAGTACGCTTGCGGACTACAGGCCACGGAGTTTTTAATGCTGAACAATCTACGTCATTACTTCACGACGACGCCGCCTCAAAAAATGTTTTAGGTACTAAAAGAAAAGGTAAAACTATCCCTGTGACAGCCCGTTAAGGCCCATAGTGTTGTGAGACGTCGAGGCTCCCATATTTTCTGTAGATAATCGGCTCACAGATGGCGGTGCGGTTGTCAGCCTTACGCATCGGCCGCTCTTTACCCCCCTGCCCCCAGGAAGATTCCTGATACTCATTTATGTTAGAGGCTGAGTCAACCCCAGGGCCATAGCGCAACTAAAAGGATTAGGTAATTGGAAAAAAAATCAACCTCATCGGGACTCGAACCCGCTACCTGCCGGCTACGCTACCACTGGCAAGTTATTTTCGGGGTGAAAAATATTTGTCGAAAGACCCCATTTTACTTGAAATATAACCAATGCTGCATTGGGACAAAAAGCAAACAAAACATGCGCAGAAAATATTAACACGAGGGTTAAATAGGTTAATGTAAATAATTAAATTCTAAACTAAAAAGTTAAATTGATTTTTTTGTTTATTTAACGACGCTGCTAGTGTATACATCGTACTGTATACTGCGTTAATTGTTCCGCTTTATAAGGAGGGAAGATGTGTTACGTCCTGTAGGGCAATATACAAAATGAATGATGATATAATAGGGATTTAAAAGGAAGCGGTCGTGGATTAATCAATATCCTGGCACTTCCCTGGAAGGACTGAAGAAAATCATGGGAAAATCTCAGACACGATAACCGATTTCCCGGCCGAGAATCAAACCAGGCATTTCCCGAAAAAAGGTCTAGGGCGTTATAGAAATTTATTTGGTAAAAAACGTTACAGTATTCACCTCATGTGCCCAATGCACTATACTGATATGAACACTAAGCAAAACTTGTGTGGCACTAAATATACACAGCTCATCATACGAAGGACAAGGTGGTGAGACCGTGTTGTCCACATCTGAAGCAAAACGGTCAGAAGAGAAGAAAAATTTGGCTGTCATTAAATATTACAAGATAAATATTTATAATAATGTTATAAAAACAATCTATGGTCGTACCTCCAAAATATCACACGATAATCTTCGGTCGCTCATAAATTTCTGTTAACACTTCAAGTTTCGCAAACGAAGACGTAAGGTCCATATGAAACTGCCTAATTTGGGGTAACATTAAGTAACCTGAAATGTTTTTAAATAAGAACGAAAATAATTATAATAACAATCACGATGTACCGGTGAAGATACGCCTAAAATATTAACAATTGTACATTCCTCGGAAAATAAATCAGGCCTGAGGACAAGCGAAACATATGAGAACAATAATTATTTTTGGAAATACCATTATACCTAAAGCCAGCTAATGTAGGCATCTGGGATTGATGGTTAAGTCCCAAGTGACGTAATTTGGAACAGCGCTCATGAAACTCAAAATAAAAAAACTTGGATTTCTACGGCGCCTAATTACAAAAAAAAAAGGGTCTCTTAAATATAATTTCGAAAATAGAAGTGCTTCAATTTTATTTCTCTCAATTATACGCTGAATAAGTTCAACAAATGTGCAAACTGTTGGCTTATGAATTTAAACTCGCTAACATTTTCGTTGTATATATTAACCTATTTCACGAACATCGAACTGTCTTCATTAAGTAAACTGAAATATGACAGTCAAACGCTATAAACTATAACATATTACACAGAACAATCTTAATACTTCCAAACTAACCTTTACAAAGACAAAACACTAGCATCGTAACGCGTTCTAGCACACATGTCTTCCAGTTGGGACGCGAGTAATGTCCCTACAGTAACGCAAACAACTGACTGACGGAGAGCGGTCGTACGTGTGATCACAGCGCCGACCCGGACGCGACTGAGAGAGAACCGGCAGGACGCCCAGCGCCACGGAGCAAAAACAAGAGCGTAACGTCCTCCAGGACCAACACGGCGTCAAATGGGGCAGCCTGGCACGCACACTGGGGCCTCCTGATTAACACGGACGGGAAATACGTTCAAAGGCAGTACTTTGGGTGAATTTATGGGTTAAGATACATCAACTGATCCTCAAGATGTTTAAAAATGTTATATCAGGTAGTAACGTTATACAATGTTCAACACAGTTAAAATACATTTCACCGAGGAAGATGCCTACAGCGGTGACGCACGTGTCTTGTATTCTGGAGGTACACGGTTCGGATTTCGGCTGGGGCAAGGACTAACTAGAGGTTTTCGCGGTTCATCTCAGTCCCCCTGTGTAAATACTGGGATAGTACCTCAAATTAGCCACGGCCGCTTCCTATCACATCCTTTACAATTCATTCTTCAATATCACTAAATCACTGAATGGTACGCAGTCTCAGTTGCCAACAGCAAGGTTAAATAGACATGACTAAGATAATATTAAACGGCCCTCTATCATGTACACATATCAGAGGCCAGTCCATCAGGGAAACTTTTCCTGGAAAGCTTATAGGAACTGGATTTGAGGTTCTAACGGCAATGACTGTGAAGATTTGGATCCTGTGGTTTGTAACGCCGTGTAGTTTGGAGACAGCCGTCCGATTCCGCTTGTTTCATCGACACTGAAGACGGAAGTGATATATTTCTCCGAAACTTGGTGCAGTCTCCTAATTAAATGGCATTATACCTTACATTTTAGCACTGTCTCAGCCAATTCCGCACCTCCGTTTCAACCTTTTCGTCATTAGCGCAACGTCTACCACCAAGGTGCAACCGCTTTACGCGACAAACACTTTCCACCGTATACAGGAAACATTTCTTTATGAATATCCTTCACGATGAGTCCTCTTGTCCACAAAATAACGCACAATACAACGCTGCTCTTCGGTAGTACATTCGATAAGCACGGACGCCATTTTGACTACAGAAACCAGCCTCTCAAATTGCGCATGCGTGTCTGCTACCTACAATAACATGAAGCTGGATTGTGCTGATACGTAGTGATACACACAGATAAACTATTAAGTCCACTACAGCTGTTTTACATGTACTTCCGTTTGTGACATATTTACTGACTCTCCCCCGTACTATACCCGGTCCCTGGAACTAAGTAGCGGTAAAGTGGTTGCAGTTCTACTATGGGTGGGAGAGAGGGTGAAGCACTGACCCCAACTCTGTTACTACTCACACACATCCTATAACTCCTATCTCAGCTATCTCACTGGACTCTACCAATCCGACTGCGCACTCTGTTGAGAGCGGCCAGGTCTAGAAAGACGAGCAGTACAAATGACCAAGCAACCCGCAAAGCACAACTGCTACCGGAACAGAAAGAAAATTAATGTCGATAAAAATAAGAGCTTCTTCCATGGTTAAGAACCTAACTTATGGGATTTCCCCCTTTCCTTCTACGTAAGCTCCTTTCAGTAAGGGAACTTGCTTTCAGATAATTTGAACGGGCTCTGACACACCAAAGACTTGTAGAGGAGATTGAGCGATGCGAAGTGGTGATACGTGTAACAGCACAAGTATCCTCGGGTCTTGCTTCCAGCATGCCGCGCGTGTTCAGCGAGATGCCTATACTCCGGGCTGAAAGTGGAGGCCACACACGCGATGGTTTCAAACCGCCAGGCCGCTGTACACACAATGTCTGTTAGCCACTACCTCAGCTGAGGCGACTGGTCGCCGGGTTCGAGCCCAGGCAGGGAGGCCACACACCAACTACGTCAAGACAAGCATCAAGACATGGACAAAAGAGTCGGTCTTGCTTCATTCGTGATTCAACATGAAGCTGACGTCAGCATTATGACTCAGATTGGTGTGCGGCGGTTTTCATAATCTCATTCGTTTCAACTGTGCTCGCTTTTTGCGTCATGTCGCAGACATCGTGTCTTGGCTGTTACATGTCTTGACTCATGTCGGTGTGCGGCCTACCGTAAGGTCGTGTGGGATTTGTGGTGGATGAAGTAGCATCGGGGTAGGTTCTCTCAGAGTACTACGGTTTCTCCTGCCAAATTTCATTCCACCGACTTCCCCACACGCATCATATATCATTGAAGGCCGGTACAATAGGCCAAATAGTGGCCGACGTACCAAGTGGATTCAGTCTCACCCCCACCCCAAGAAACTAAAAAAAAAAAGCTATCACTGCTGGCACTAGTACAATTACCAATATTTATCTATGGATTATTTAAAGCTGTCAGTTTCATATTTCAGAAGGAGTTCGCTTGCATTTCTAACCAGTTGCAAATCACTAATTCCACATATCACAGCTTTTCCTCAGAAGCTAATCGTCGCTCAGCTGCTCAAGAAATCTACCGCCTTCTATGGGATCCAAATTTTCGTAGCGGTGTGTCCTCGACATCCCGCCAATAACCATTTTTCTTGAGCCACACAAATCCAGTCCTTAACCTCATACCTTACTTCCTTAAGTTTCATTCAATGTTAACATATCTACGTCCAGGTCTATCAAATAGTCTCTTGCCTTTAGGATTTCCGTATGAAAAAAGGTAAAGGTAAAAGTTGTCCCTGGGAGTATAATGGAGTGGAGGTATAGCTCCACCATTCTTGAACTCGCGCTAGATGGAGGTGAGAGATCACTATCACGGTGTTCTCGAATTACCAGCGGGGCAAAGAGCCCCGCCGTTACCCATCTGACAGGGGGCTGTGTGCCTCAGAGACGGTCCGGACGCTACGACGTAGAGAAAAATCTCTTGCCCCTGCCAGGAATCGAACACAGGCCGTCCAGCCTGCAATCCGTCGCTATACCGACTGATTTATAAGTATAAATATCTAATTATTCTACTTCGCACTTTCTTAGACTTTCGAAACTACGGTTCTGCATTGGATTCATATCTGTAAAGTTCCCAATGACGTAGCTTTTGTGTATTGGTATTTTAAGCGTTTTTGAGAGGAAATTGGGTGATTTTCTACGGAACAATATTTCCATTTTTCGAGGGATGATTCTTCCTTGCTTGAGCTAATATACCCTAATCTTAGAATCGCAGAAAGCCAGACAAACTCGCTGCTATCCCACATGAAATATGTTCACATCTGAGGACGTTAAGTAAAATGAACAGTAAGCAACATTTTCCCAACTCGCTGCTTCTGCCGAGACTGCAGGTGTCCCCAAACACTTCGCCGTATTCACCTACCGTGCGATATTATCTCAAATCTGTAATGGGCAACTGTGTACCGCGTTCCTTAAGCCCTAACAGCCGGATCTTGCACAATGATGGCGACTTGATAAGTGAAGTACACTAACATTACAGAATTGAGTCTCATAAAATCGTTTTCCCCTGCCTCTTTCACAAGACACTCCGTCGCTGTGATCTGCTCGTCTGTAAGGGATGTCCCAGAAGTTGACGTCGTAATACGTAGAACATATTATGACGAGATAATCCATTGCTAAACAACGGCTTGTTAAAATACGTTTCAGGGACAAGCTGGAATAGTCCACTGCCGAGCAACGTTCGGTTAACGTGGCCAAATAACAGGGATAGTGAAGTTGGACAAGGAATTATCTGTTTTGCTAGGCAACCGTTCATGCACGTTTCAGGGACAACACATTCATGAAGAGAAGTAGTGGCAGTTATAAAAGGCAGTGAATTAATAAATTCGAGTAGTAGAGAACAGCAGAGTTTAGTCTTACAGCATTCCTCAGACAGACGCCATTAGGAAGGAACTTCAATGTGTCAGCTGTTATAATGAACTGTAATTGTAAATTAGTGCCAATAAACCCAGTCGTCAAATCAAAAACCCATTATTATTAGTCACGACAACCCCGATGCGTGACAATATTAACACTGCAGGGCTAAGAGCGCCCTCGCCAAATATCATCAGAATAATCAAATCAGGGAGGATTGGATGAGCAGGGCATGTGGCACGCATTATTAGAATGGCCAAGTCCAGGAAAATGAGATGGGCAGAGCACGTAGCGCACATGTAATGCGATCAAACACGGACATATTATTAGAAAGATTAAGTTAAAATGGATGAGTATGACCGGACATGTAGCACGCATACGAAATATTAGAATGATCGAATACGGGAGATGGACAGCGTACATAACATGCATGTAGCATCTATATTATTACAGTGATCAAGTCCAGGTGGACGAGATGGACAGGACATGTAGCAGACTATATGAATCGAACGATAAGGTCAAGGAGGATGGAATGGGAAGCACCAGAAACACGCATGTATATAGAGTGGAAAGAGACTAGTAGGAAAATCTGGTCCAAATGAAAGATTACGTTAAAATTTAAATTATATAGGAGTTTGATTCTGTGAACTAGATTTATCTGGCTCAGGATAGGGGCCAATACCGGGCTTTTGTCAATACGGTAATGAGCCTTCTGATTCCAGCATATGCTGTGAATTTCTCTAGTGAATAAGCAACTGTCGGCTTCTCAAGGACTCCGCTCCCTTGCGTGCTACGAGCGAGAGATCTCGTTAGTAAAAACATTTAATTTCTGCTCTCATTGCCGTAGTTATGTCACAGTATCACTAAAATAATAAGTGCTAATTGCCTCTGTTTTGAGCTACCCAACACTTTTTGAGTGCCAAGGGCGACATATCTCGTTCATAAAAGCAGTCCCTTTCTACTTTCATAAGTGCCCCTGAAATGAGAAATGAAAGCGGCCCTAAATACCTTCTTTTTAAATGGCAGACTTTTCTACCTTTACTTCATTGTAAGTTCCAAGAGCGAAACATCTCGCTTAGAAAAAAAAAGTTGTTTTCTACCCTGACATAAATGTAACTTCTTCATTCTGCAATTATCTGAGTGCCTGGCCAGAGACATGAAGACCCAAAAAAAAGACCGAAAATGTGATACTGTGCTGCCTGGTCAGGGCTATCACTCGCCTCATGAGGCGGTGATAAATGAGCACGGAGCAATGGCTGAATGTTGATTAGTAGAGAAAACTCGAAGGAACTCGGAAAATATCTGCTTCGGTGACACTTCGTGGACAGCGAAATGTCACCCGCGATAGAACTTGTGGCCAACAGGGCCTAACCGCCTGGGCTATAGGCGCGACCTTCAATGAACTTCTTACGGTTACCGCTGGTAAATATGAATACCATATCGTCCTATGAACATTTATGTTGCTACGCTTAATGGACTTCGGAAGGGAGGCATTATTATTATTATTATTATTATTATTATTATTATTATTATTATTATTGACTGCCTCTGTGGTCTAGTGATCAAAGTTTCTGGCTATAGATCCAGACGTCGCGGGTTCAATTCCTGGCGCTACCAGATTTTCTGAGAAGTAAAGTAGTGGGTCTAGAACGGGGTCCACTGAGCCTCTTGAGGATAATTGAGGAGCTATTTCAAGGAAATAGCGGCTCCGCTCTAGAAAACCGAAATTCGTTGCGCTGACCAAACGACACCCTGTTTCCGCTACAATTGGCACTCACTTCGCCGACAAGCGGCGGTCGCTCGGTCGGTATAGTTCGCTTGCTCACTACAGGCCAAGGAGTTTGATTTTATTATTATCACCATCATCATCGTCATCATTACTAGTCGGTATAGCGACTGGCTACGGGCTGGGCGACCTACGGGTTGAAGTTCGAGTCCCGGTAGGGTCAAAAATTTTCTCTTCTCCGTGTCGTCCATACTGGCTCTTGGGCCCATACAGCCTCCTATCTAATGGGTACCGGGGGCTCTTTTCCCGAGGGTAAAGCGGCCAGGACGTGAAGTTGATCATTCACCTCCAAATACTGCCGAGTCAAGAAAGCGTGGATCTATACGTCCAATCCCCCACACATCTTCATGGTCTAGTGCCGAATTAGTTAAGTTATTACGAAAGGACTGGCACTACGCCAAGACACGCAGGACCGGCAGTCCACCCTAGGGCCGCGTTGTGCAGCCCTGCCCTCTGCCTCCCATTGCAAGACTGAGCTTCGTGCTATCAGCATAATGAGAGGTGGAGTGGTGGGGGTGGGGGTAGGATTCATTTCCTGCAGGTTGGCAGCAGAACGCTCATTGTCTTCACGTCTGTATACTCTCGAAAACGTTGAGTAAGGATGTCCCCGTGTGATTTCATTGCTGAAAGCACAATCTGCTGCCTCAACTCCCCAGACGTACAAGTACTAACTTGTTACGAATACTACCTCCTGAGGTGCAAGGTCGCGGGGAAATCGGTCGAAATCCGTCGACGTTTCTGAGGACCATACTGTCTCTTTCTTCACGGTCGAAAAATACGTCACACAAGTAGCCAGCAAGAATACACGGCAAGCTAAAACGATTGCAGATAAACTTCAGGCACGTAACGTCGTGTAGTTCGATAAGAAATCACCGACGTTTCGGAAGAACATACTGCCTCCATCTTCAAGTTCGAAGAGTAAGCGCCTTTATTTGTCACCTGATTATAGCTAGCAACTTTCTCGCCTTACTCTTCTACACTGAAGATGGAAGTATAGAGAGTTACCTCTAGACCACCTTTTAGGTTTCCTGATATGTCACCGATTTATCTATATTAAATTAAATTTCTGTAATTTCCTTACATAAAACTTAGCGTCATTTTCCTTTTATGCTGCTTGCCCCATTCAGTTACGTTCCTCGCTTAAAATTTTATATGTAATTCTAGTTTCTCCAAGGGTACTAAAGTCACATAGATATATCGTACATTACGCCCAGCTTCTTTGGGATAATTGCCCGTTACTGAAGCTACACGAGGCACTGATTATAATCAAACCTTAATTTACCTGCAACATGGTATTCTTCACTACAAGACAACTAAATTTATCGGGGACTGCCGTAGAAGAGGCTATAGGTGTTGAAGTTTGGAAGGGAGTTCAAGTGAGGTGGGGACGTAGGGGAATGATTTAATGACTCGCGTGCAGGATCTAAGAGATCTTCAAATTTAGTCTCCAACCCTGTACTCCCATCATCACAGAATGGTTTAAATAAGGGGAAGATCTTAAGAAGACCCAGAGAGTGTCATCTTGCAGACAAAGCCTTCTCCTGCATTCCATCCCATTGTCCAATTCGAAAAGCTGATGCCAGCTGACAATTTAATTTAACATAATTTAACATATAGGTTTTGCATAAAGGCAAAACTAATCAAATTGTACGCGGAACATAATGAACTTCAACAGGAATTCATTTCCACTGTTCGAAAATTTATGCAGAAGAGCGTGGCGCACAGCGAGTCACAGGACACACTGAGATGGCGTTACAATACTAAATTAAATTCAGAACATATCAGGGGTCGGTGGTTACATTTCAAATTAATCATTATTTACTTACTTATGGAGCGAGGCAGCGCCATAGCTCAAGCGGTTAGTCGCTGGCTTCCCACCGCGGCGGCCCGGGTTCGATCCCGGGTCTGGTCAAGTGGGATTTGTGGTGGACAAAGTGGCGCTGGGGCAGGTTTTCTCCGAGTACTTCGCTTTCCCTTGCCAACCTTCATTCCACCAATTGCTCCACAACACCCCCACCTATCATCTGGGGCTGGTACAATAGGCCAGAAGTGGCCGCAGTGCAAGGGACTTAGTCCCACCCCACTAGCAATAAAAAAAATACTTATGGAGCTGAGCCCTCCTTGAGGAGATGCAAAATCTGCAGCTACTCAAGAATTTCCCAGAATTTTATGGAAACCAAGGTTCATTACCGTGTTCACAAGAGCCCTCCACTGGTCCCTATCCTGAGCCAGATCAATCCAATCCATACCATCCAATATCATTACTACGATGGAAAAAAACAATATTGTCACATGTATGAGTCACTATAGACGAAGTTTGGATTATTAACTGGATTTAATGAACTCCGTGACTACAAGTAATTATAACCGTTTTACTAATTCACAATATTTACACTTCAATGCAGCACACGGTGTCTTCATCTGTCGTTACCGGATAAAGGCATTCAACGGCGGATGTTCCCCTTCCTCTGAGTTACCGAATTGTCCCCGGGCTCAGCTACAGCTACTCCCAACTATGCAAGTCCCTCACCAACCAATCACTCTTCACTCAAATCAACCGGACTGACTTCACTCCACTAACTGTCTCGTTTATAACATCTAGGCACGAACTCCTGGAGATATATGCCCATTCTCTCGTACGATATAATGACGTGGTGCTTAGAAAGCACAGGAACAATTTTATTTTTACTTCCTTCTGAGCATACAGCGGCCGACCGCTTCTGTGGTCTCGTGGTCTGAGTTCCTGGCTACAGATCCAGAGGTCCGGGTTTGATTCCCGGCGCTACCAGATTTTCTGAGAAGTAGTGGGTCTGGAATGGGGTCCACTCAGCTTCGTGAGGATAACTAAGGAGCTATTTCAAAGAAATAGCGGCTCCGGTCTAGAAAACCGAGATTAACGACCGTGGGGAACCGTTGCGCTAACCAGGCGACACTTCCATCCGCTAAAGTTGGCACTACCTTCACCGACAGGCGGCGGTCGTTCGATCGATAGTTCGCTTGTGGACTAAAGCCACTTTATTTTTATGAATATATAGCACTAAGATAAGTGGCAACAAATAAATAATTGTGCAGTCGGTATAGCGATGGGGTATGAGCTGGACGGCCTGGGTTCGATTCCAGGCAGGACTAAGATTCTTCACATCTCCATAGCGTCCAAAACGGCTCAGAGGCTCACGCCGACTCGTATCCACCGGTGCATGAAGCTCACCTCTCACCTCCATCTGCAGCAGAAGTAGAGAATGGTGGAGCTACACCCCCACTACCCAATATGCCTTCATGACACAGTGCTTAGTTAATTAAGTAGAGGCACGACTTTATGTTCTTAATAAATAACTGCAATGTACAGGGAGTTCCTTACGAGTTCAAATAGACATAAAGTATATTTGTACCGCAAAGTGCACCCAGCGTGAATACGTAAGCAGGCAGTGCTGTAACCCGACAGCGAGTATTACGACACGACCGTTCTGCTGTGAGCTGTAAATCTCTCTGCTGCATGCGTATCAAACTCAGTGCAGGACATGTTTTGCAGGGGACATTCACATAACATAATGTCTTGCTTCTTGACATTCGCTGTCAAGCAATAACTTTGCCACGAGAGGGGTACCTAAGTTACGACACATGATACAGGGTGTTGTCATATTTTATAGCTATTGTGACAAGAGGGCATCTTCTTGAGACATGTGGCGTGGGTCATATAGGATCTTGTCTGATGATTGCGGTCTTAGTTCCAGCAACTTTTCTTCCAGGATTTAATTTATGGATTGTGAATGATACAGACCCCTTTAAGCCGGGACAAATATATGAAGCACATTCATGTCGTAATTTTCATAATTACACTGTGTAATTCAGTGAGTGGCTACAAACGCTTCGAATAACACAATGGCTACATCTTCAGGGATGACGAAACGCTAATATCAATCCACCAGGATACATAGTGTCATCACTCAGAAGATCATAATATGAAGCTTCACTAACGGGAAAACCTCAAATCTAAAAAAAAATGTGGTCTTTAATTCAGCACTACGCCACGAACACTTATGGATGAGCGGATGTATGGCTCCAATGAGCACTAGATGGAGGTGAGTACGCCTCTACCGCCACAGGTTCATTTTCTATGGCAAGAGCGGATAAAGTTGTACTCGTACTTAATCAACTAAGTACCACGCCTGAAGACGTATGCAGGAGTGGAGATGTAGCTTCGTGATTCTTTACCTCGGCACTAAACAGAGGTGAGTGGTCACTTTTACGCCCCGGGGAAAGGCCCAAAGTTTTGATGGAGGGCGTCATGCTTCTCTTGGGGTCCCCCGCGGGCACCTATGGGTAAAAATATATTTTAAAATATTCAAACTCAAGTTGTCCATGTATTTCACCCCCCGACCGCTTTACCCCCGGAGAAATAGCCTTCGGTAACCACTGGGTAGGAGACTGGGTGAGACCCAGGGCCGGTCCGGCAGTTATGCAGAAAATTCTTGTCCCCACAGGGACTCGAACTGCGACCTCTAGGACGTACAGCCCGTAGTCAGTCGCTTTCCCGGATGCTTTAATGTTTATACAGCGGTTCTATTACCAGGAGCAGGCTCAGCATTACTGGATACTATTTCGTGGGCGTGAAAAAAAGGTAATAAACGCTGTGTCATTAGAATATTCCTGTAGAAACAAATGGTACAATGTGAACACAGCCATAGAAAAGCTTTTAGTAAATGTTTTTTGCATTATTGGCGACGCGTGAGAATCCCAGTATGGTGGGACCTAATGGTAATAGTCTCTGTCAGCTCGGGGCTGGAAAGAGGCGCACAGCTATATGGTTTGTTTGGACCCCCCACCGGTAAAAATAGAATATAGTGAACACGATGGGGAAAACATGTAACAGACAGTACAATACAGCGCAGAGTGGTCGCAGGAATGGGGCCACCTGGAGGCCCCACGTGCGGAGTTCAGTCTATCTTATTTCATGATTTCATTAAACTTACAAAGAACTACACACGCCCCACGCAGTTAATCTTAAAGTGGCTCTGGAAGCAAGTACCGTTTGGAAGTTGTCTTAGCTAGGCCGCACACCGGCATGCGTCAAGACACGATGTCTGCGACATGACGCAAAGAAAGGAGCACAGTTGAAACGAATGAGATTAAAACTGCCGCAAACCGGTCTCAGTCATGATGCTGACGAATCACGACTGAAGCAAGACTGCGTATTTTGTCTCATGTCGTGATGCTTGTCTTGACGCAGTTGGTGTGAGGCCGCCCTTATAGGTCAGTTGGAATCCAGGCCACGTCCAATAACAACGAAATCATAACTCATTACTTACGGATCACAGAACAGAGGCTCTGATATACAGTTAGACGCATAACAGTATCATATCAGACTTAAAGACAATCATAGAACTTACCAGGATGACAACCCGCTAACCTTGGAAAAGACGGTCTCACCTAAAACAAATGAAGAAATAAAATACTAACTAAAATTGTTAAGGAATATTCTAAAAGTCTGTGACAATGGTTAATCATGCTGGCCACTGTCTATTTTCTTATGTATATTTAAAATATAAAACGTTTCGGAAGATGGATCCGCTTCCGTCATCAGGTGGAAATTTGTATAAGGAGTTATTCTGATTATTATGCTCTCAGTTAAGTGAATAGTACAAAAAAGTACTGTTCCACGTATTATCATAGAAAAGCGGGTCTAGATCACCACCTCCGCGCAACGGCTTCAATTATTTTCCTCACTTATACATGAAGATGGAAGCGGATCGAGCTGCGAAACGTTGTGTATATACATAGCAAAATTGTCATTGTGCAACATAATCCTTCAATACACACACATTAGCAGTGTAACGGTTGTAAGTCTTTTGTTTTGAAAGTACTGTGCCTATTATTCAAGCATGGACAATGTTTGATGCGAATATTCGAAGCGTAGTACACTATGAAAAGAAGATAGTTTATCATTGAACATTTGTGTGTGTTATTCGTGGAAGATGGCGTTAAACGTCGGCTTCATGTATCATTCCGTAAAATGCACAACTGGAAAGGAGTAGGGGAGAAAACACGAGAAATTATTGAACTTCCCACTGAATTCAACGGGTCTCACACTAATAGTCACAGAAGTGTGTATATTATTATAGCAGATGATCCGACATGTTGGTAGCCACTACTACACTATACCATGCCATAAATCAGCCTATCCTAACACGAATTCAGTCACCGTTTTAGCCCAGTCACTCAATTCCAACCTCTCAAACTCTTCTACGGACCCACTCAACAGCTTCATAACCTGTACTCTTCACCAAATAAAATTGGAATTATCAAGTCAAGGATGATGAGATGGACAGGGAATGTAGCATACATTGGCAGAAGAAAAATGCATATATATATGTGTCACGTGTAGGGGTGACTACAGACGGGGTACGGATTAGATGATTGGATTGACACGCCACTCGGAACTACAGGCAATTACAGCGCTATCGCTGATCAACGCATTGTACAGTTCACCGCTGCACACGCACTAGGATTCTCAATATTTACTAGTCGTATCCTGGCAACGGATTTATCACAGTCTCTCTTCCACTTCACTCTCTATCACTATCACTATCACTCTATCACACATTTAGTCTTGCTTGCACCGCATAATTCCTTTCTTGTCATTATTCTGTAATTTTTTTATTGCTAGTGGGGTGGAACTAAGTTCCTTTTACTGCGGCCACTTCTGGCCTATTGTACCAGCCCCAGATGATAGGTGAGGGTGATTGTGGAGCAATTGGTGGAATGAAGATTGGCAGGGGAAACCGAAGTACTCGGAGAAAACCTGCCCCAGCGCCACTTTGTCCACCACAAACCCCACTTGACCAGACCTGGGATCGAACCCGGGCCGCCGCGGTGGGAAGCCAGCGACTAACCGCTTGAGCTATGGCGCGGCCTTCCATTATTCTATACCCGCCAATTTTGAAGACTCGACTCAATTCAATTCCCCTGCTCCCAAGCTCATATCCTGGCAGGCTGGCGTCTCGAAACTCGATTGTTCTCAAGTGAACTCTTCTTTCTAATCACTGCACGTTCCGCGCAGAAAACAGCCTCTATATAGTCTGGAAGGCGTGTTTACACAACCGATGCATATCAGCAGCAGTTACGTGATTGTCGCTTGCGTATTCGTTTACGCGGGAAATGTGTCTACCGAGTCGTTGCCTAGCTATGTACGTCTATTCTGACTTCACTATTCAGGCTTTCGAGGGTCATGTAACAATAGTTTTGTAGGGAAAGGTAGAGACTAGTAGGCAAACCAGGGCCTAGGTGGGAGGATAATATTAAAATTGAAGTTAGAGAAGCAGGATGGGGTGGTTGAAAGTGATTCATCCGGCTCAGGATAGGGACAGATAGAGGGCTCTAGTTAAGCAGGGTAACGAACCTTAGGGTTCCATAAAATGTTGGTAAATTCTTGAGTAGCTGAGCAACTGCAGGGAGTTATGGGAGTGTGTACTCCTTACGTGTGTCACTGCTAGGCGAACTGCTAGTGTGGCATAGAGCAAGACATTCCTGTTTATTCTAGTTTTTATAAATGGAACTATTTTGATTGTTTGTATTCCTTATTTTAGAGGAGAGAGACTAAACATGACGAACAGAGATGGAGGTGGACTCTAGAGATTTGAGTCAGAGACATCGTGACGACAGGGCGTCGTTTCAACTTCCCCCACGCCGCTCAACAAGTGACGACAGTAACCCAATCCTCACAAAGGTGCTAGACACCCGAAATAAATCGACCATCATCATGGCTTTCTTTTGCTCACGTTCTTCTGCTCAAGGAATCTCGCATCAAACGAGAGTCTAACGCAATGAAACTTGTAGATGTGGAATGGTGCTCAGACGAAACGTCACCTCCATTCGTTTTCCAGACAAATATCCAACGTGGGTGATCCCCTGTGATTGGGTCCGCTATTTATCAACGTAAGGAAGGAAGAATGAGTTCATTATCAGCAGGACAGAGCAAAATGAAGATGCGACTACCAACAGAAGGCGTCAAAGTTCATTAAGATTAATATTTTTTGGAGTGTAGTGAGACTGAGTCCACTTGGTACGTCAGCCATGTTTGGCCTATTGCACCATCCCCGGATGACAGATGATGAGTGTGGAGCAGTCGGAAGAATGAGAATCCTTTCAGCCGCACTGTGACCCTGGGGTCGACAGCCTCTAACAGAAATGAGTACCAGGAAACTTCCTGGGGGTTAAGGGTGACCCGTCGGCGCGTAAGGCTGACAGCCTCACCGCCATCGGTGAGCCGATTGTCTAGAAAATGTGGGAGCCTCGACGTCTCACAACCCTGTGGGCATCCACGGCCTGTTACAGGGATAGCTTTGCCTACCTTTCATCTTCATTTTTAACTGCGAGTTTTCTTCTCCGTTCCGACCTGCGTAGTAAAGTCATAACTACATGGAGCTAAGCGCTTCTTGAGAAGCCGCCAGTAGCTAAGCTATTTCAGAATTTCCATGCATTTTATTGAACCTGAAGGTTCATTATCGTTTTCACAAGAGCCCGCCACTAGTCCCTATCCTAAGCCAGATCAATCCAGTTAATATCACCTAATCCTATATAATATCGATTTTAATATTATTTTCCCACTTAAGTCTAGGTATTCCCAGTGGTCTGTTTATTCTGTCTTTCCTTTTATATTCATAGACAATTTAATTATGTTATGTCGTACAGGTCAAACGGTAGGGGACAGAAAAAGTGTAGCCCCTCGCCCTCCAGACTGGGGTTTGAGCGCGGGGATAACGACCACACCTCAGAAAAATGTATTGTTACGAGGACATGGAAGAGGCCAAGCCCCACATAGGGCTGTAGGTGCAGTAAAGAAGAGACAGACCAGTTAGAAACGTTCCTTTATGACTCAGAATTCAAAATGAGGCCGTGTTGCTACTGCTGTTGCCTAAGGGTGGGCCTATAAACTTGGTATACAGGGTTCCTGAACTCATAACTGAACATCCCATGACTAATTTTGACAGGCATCAGCACTCTCTGTCCTCTAAATAACCAAATGCAGGTAGACTGTTGCAACAGTGACGCTGACAGCTCGGATTGCCTTGTGACAGGTACAACTCGGCATCCGGCATCAAATAATTTAAACTCTCCAAGCCATCAGACAGATCGTTCTATAAAAGCCGGCTGAAAATCTAAACGGCGCTCGGTGCGCCATGCCTGAGACCGCACGGCCCTGGCTCAAACGAATCCCGAGTAAACTTATTTTTATTTTCCCCCCCATTTTCTTTTAATGTTGCGTGTTTCCCGTATTTCCCCTTCTCCAGTTGCACCTCTCATTCGTCGACTTCTCCCTCCATCTCGCTTTCTTCTGTTTCCGTCTCGGAAATGGCATCTTGACGTGGGGAATACAGCCAGTTGAAGCAACCCCACGGCCAGGGTTACCGTAACGCCTATTATCTATTAGATAGGTAATCAAACAGTGTGTCGCAAACCACGTACTGCCACCAATTATTCAATTCTGCTTTCCTTTCTAGGCTACTTAACGGTGCCTCGGTAACTGAGGCTACACAGTGTAGAACTACTACAGGAGTGAATACTGAATTGCAAGGGATCTGCAAGGAGGCGGAGTGACGCGAGTGAGTGTAGGAGGAGACGAAAATGGAAGTCTCAAACCTGAGACAGTAAAATATGGTCGCGAGTCCCAAGGGACTCGGACCCGAGAAAGACTGCGCTGGCAAGGACCAGCAGCATATACAAAAGACAGACAGATCCTCTTGTCAGAGAGGGCGCCCCACAAAAACAAGATCGTAAAAGCCGAACAGCAATAAATATCTGGTCATGAGCCACAGACGGGGCTCGACATCAAGACATACTGACTGACTATCAGTCATAAGGACTAGAGTGTGTGTGGAACAATTATTACAAGCAGTAGTATTGTTGTTACTCTTCAGACAGCGCCCTTCAATTGTTCTAGCACGTCTGTGTATTCTGTGCGACTACAATAAATATCTACACATCAGTTCACTAAGTGGTTGTCTCCACATATTCACGGTATCCCACAGATCCACTGCCTCGGATGTCTTCAAGGCGCAGTGCTTGACTGATTAAGCACAGGGACAATATGGTGAAGATAAGGGCATTTGGCATTGTTTTTCCCCGTACTCTCACGATCCAAAAATAGCCACACCATAAAACATAATGTTTATAAACATATTTAAGCATTCGTTGCGCTGACCACGCGACACCCTCTATCCGTAAAAGTTTGCACTAACTTCGCCGACAAGCGGCGGTCGCTCGGTCGCTATAGTTCGCCTGCGGACTAAAAGCAAAGGGGTTTAGTTTTCTCATATATTTAAATGTCTTTGACTATAAAAATAATAGAGAAGAATTTCCCTAGTGCCACAAAATTAATCTTAAATGTAAATTCTCCAGTCTACAGTCCAAGTTCCCGTTACGCCTGAAGACACAGGCCGACACAACGCCACGTTATCACCAATGCCGTAGCCAAAATGGCAGGTGGGGGAATCCCATACCGAAGTAAGTGACACGAACTGCGCACGCAGACACTGGGTCAGCGTTACAAATTACACAATGTTGCCACGTTAAGTTTCCATTCGTATATTATTATTGCATGATTTATAATTATTAATCCGTGGCCTCAAACGAATGAATCAGTTTCTTGAAGGCAGCGGAAACTGAAAGGCCTGATAACAGTTACTGAATATGCTGATAACAGATTCGGGGCACTGTATTAATCACGGTGAGCTGTGTTGCGAACAGGTACAGTGACCAGGAAGCCCAGACAGTGGCATGCTTGTACCTGCTCCCCTAAGCATCTCCTCATATTTTTCGAAGCAATGTTCTGCCTTACCCCTGATGGATAGGCATGTGTGCGTGTGTGATAGAACAGGGGAAGCAAATGCATCCATCACGACAAGCAGACCGCTGCATGCGTCCCAGGGTTTCTGCAGCATTAATCGCGTGCCTGCAGTCCTCACATCAAACCCCACGCTGGGAATTCTAGTGTTATTGAAGCAAACAATACTGCTGTTTCCTCTGTAAAGGATCTTCCCAGCGTATTATGCAGTAGTCACGAAAAGGAGAGAGGAGTTGGTATTGCAGCGTACTTCTTTACCGTTTGGTGCATACTGTTACACTTTCAAGTATAATATAAATGTCTTCCCAAAACTTCTCAACCTAATGAGACTGGGTACCTTTGATGGCGATGGTTCTGTTAACTTCTACTGAGATAATAAAGAATAATTAAAATGCAGAACACTACGATAGTACTTAAACGATACAGAGCCACATCTCAGAAAGGTAAAATTAATCTTCATACATTCTTAGCTCCTGCACTAGATAGATGTTGGTCAGCTTCCCGCCCCGGCCACTTTATCTCCGGGAAAAGATACATGATGCGGGGTTGGCTACAGGGACGATCTGGACGCTGTGGTAAATAGAAATATCTCTTTCCTCTGTCGGGGAATCGAATCACGATCCTTGGTTGTCCATCCCGTAGCGTAGCCACTATACTGAACTAACCCGTCTCGAACTCCACCTCATGAGGCGTCGTTAAATTAAAGGACAGCCACAAGTCGCTGTCATGGCAACCATGACGGAAGTTTCACGATACAAAGTACGTTACTTAACTGGGAGGAAATATTTCTTTGTTGTGAGATTAATTAACCTGCAAGCAGATGCGGTTACGCGAGGCAGCCGCAGAGGTTGGTCTATTTGGAAGTAGCCAAGTCAATGACAGCCACCAATAGATGGCTCCATCTCTGAAGACCTGCAACACATTCTCATGGCTAATGATACGTACGTATTATAGTATCATTAGAAGGTACTGTGTCAGAAGTCATTATTCTACTACAGCCACGATATTCAACCCATTTACATCACGAAACCCTTTAAACTGTTTTACTAACAACTTAATTCATCTTCCGGTCATGGAACCTGCATGCAGTTCCATATAAATTTTGCATGAAATGCAGATCAAGTAAGGGAGCCCGGATAGCTCAGTCGTTACAGTTAACTATACTCAGTCTAAATCATATAACAATACGTCATTATGAAATAATGACTTACATCATTATATGAGTATGATCATCAGAAATTTACCAGATAAAGGTAAACAGGCCGTGGAGACCCATAGGGTTGTGAGACGTCCAGGTTCCCACATTTTCTAGACAGTCGGTTCATAAATTGCGGTGAGTCAGTCTTACGCGCCGGCAGCCCATTACTCCCAGGAAGATTCCTGGTTCTCATTTCTGTTAGAGGCTGAGTCAACCCTAGGGACATAGTGCGGCTGGAAGGATGAGATCAAGTGAGAAACTGTCTCATTGGGAATCGAACCAGCGATCTTAGGGTTTCTAGCATTGTGCTTCAACCAACTACGCTACCGCGTGCCCCTTCTATCTCTCAGGTACCTGATGTCTGTTGTTTCAAATAGCATTATTACGTCAAATTGCGTAATAACATTGAATGTACGTACATAGGTCTTGCATGCAAATAAAACAGAAGACGGCAAAATAACTGGACATGCTGCAATATCTGAATTCTCATTTACGTCATCTTCTTATTCTATTTAATCAAAGCAGCCAATTTCGTACATGTTTCTAACAGAAATATAAATTTACTGCTATAATTCTTCATGTAAAGCGGACCTTTTCATTATATTGTTACTAAAAGAACTTCGTGGCCTGTAGTCCGAAAGCGAACTATACCGACCGAGCGACCGCTGTTTATCGGCGAAGTCAGTGACAACTTTATCGGATAGAGGGTGTCACGTGGTCAAGCGCAACGGATCCCCACGGCTGTTAATCTCGGTTCTCTAGACCGGAGCCGCTATTTCCTTGAAATAGCTTCTCAATTATCTTCAGCAGGCTGAGTGGACCCCGTTCCGGACCCACCACTTCTCATAAAATCTCGTAGCGCCGGAAATCGAACCCCGGACCTCTGGGTCTGTAGCCAGGAACTCTGACACGGTGCAACGAACTATATCACAATCATCAGTATTCATCATATTCATTTCTCATATAAAATCACTGCAATTACTTTCAGCGCCTGAACGTAACAATAAAGGCTGTAATCCTGAATTCCTTCCCAGAACCTAAAGGAGTCCCCATAAGGATGTGAAGGATTTGGGGGCTATATAATGGCTCCCGTTATAGACCCTAATTGGCAAACAGTTATCCAAACTGCGTGTTCAGCGCGACACTAAATGACCTCCACGTTTACTAAAGCAGAAAGAAGAATGTGCATTTGCCCATCTGTTTGGAACCTGTACTAACGCCATACTGTCTGTGAAAGAAGAGATGGGGGGAGGGGGCGCATATAGAGCCCACCACGACAAAAAAAATCTCCAAACACTGCAATCCCCTCTGCTAAATTCCCTATCCTGAAAACCTTTCATACATGCACGAAGGAACAAAATGACAATCAACTTCGAAACAAATGTTGTGAGGATAAACCTATTTGAAATTTTTTTAAAGCGAAACACTCCAGAGACATGAACGCGTAATATGTCATGCTTCAAATAAGTATTAATTCATAAAATAAATTCAAAAGGCATGTAGAACGAATGGGGGAGAGGAGGAATGCATATAGGATATTGGTGGGAAAGCCAGAAGGAAAGAGACCACTGGGAAGACAAACACGTAGTTGTATCAAGGGCAAATGATGTATATATTGTGGTATTTGGACCTGTTGCTAGGCAACGACCGAGAAATAAGCAACTATACAACAGCCGTTGTTAACGGCTACACCAACAATCACTTTCCACGGCAACAAATGCACTGAAATAAAGGAGTGGTGTTTTCTATGCTGTCCGTGCCGACATGTCATAAGCGAGGGCCAGCAGCAATTTATAAGTCAGTAACCCTATTAGTTAGTTAGTAAGATAGTTAAAGAAATGCTGAGGTTAAGTCGTGAGATGTTGCTGTTAGAAGCTGGTAGCTGAGGCCGGGGACAGTTCGGGAATCCAGACGAAGGGTAACGTCCGCCGTTGGAAGCAGCTAAGAAGCAAAGGCATTGAAAACACAAGTTGTGTGTGTGTGTGTGTGTGTACTAATGAAATGTAAAGTGTAGTCACGATGTATCAAAAAGCTCAATAAATCAAATTACCATTCAAAATCTCACCTATAGTCACATTCCATCGCGTGAAAATATAAACTCATTAAGAACTTCAAATGTAAGAAGACATTCCTTGAAAATATTTATGGACTACTACGTAGTTCGAAGTAAATGCCAACAGATGTCACATGCTACCATATACAGCAATTTCTTTAACGGTCGAAATATTCGACACCTGGCATTTGTAGGGTAAAATCTGATCAGAGTCACATTATCCTCCACCCGTTTCATATTTGTGGTTCCACCCCGTTGAGTAGAGCACCCGCAGCACTTGACTCAATAGTACTCCTTGGATCACAATGCCAGCACCTCCTTACCGAGCTTGTTTCTAATAATCAGAGGCAAGATGCAGAATAGCGAATCAAAGCCATTAGGATGCTTGCCGGTAGCTTCGTCCTTTAATTAAAATCTTATTGAATGGCTCAATGCATAGTTCGCACATCCCTGGGAGGGAACTACCCTCTTGCAGAGTACAACCGCTGGAATGTCTAAATACCCACAACCCTTCAAGAATGGGAATAAACCGAAGGAGTGGAATTTCGAAAGGAGAGATTTTACGGGGGGGGGGCTGTTTTAAAATTATTTGCTGTAACTTGCTGTATTCGGGAACTGAAAAATAATATTCAAATTACAGGTATGGATACACTCAGTTTTGGAAAGGGTAAAGTAAAAAAGAAAGATGGCAAAGTTATTCATAAATTTACTTAATTAAGCACCACGCCATGAAGGCGTATAGGGGAGTGGAGGTGCGCCTGTGGTTCTCCTCGGTCCTAGATCAAATGCTGAATTGGTATCAAAATTTTATATTGCATGAATGCTTCATCAAAATTTCACCTTAACGTAGCCCCCCCCCCTTTCTAATGTTATATGAAACATTTTAATCTAATGCAACCCTTCCAATGTCAACACAAAAATTAATTCCTATTATAAAAGATAAAACAACTCCGTCCAGTGTGATTTGATCATAACAAAGACCACATCCTAAGCATTTACCTTTTTTCACAAATTAAGCTTTACCCTATCTCAAAAGTAGCTCCTCTAGAAGGACAACTGGACACTGCCTGGGAACCTTCATAGCAGGAAAATGTTTCTGTTCCCATCAAATATAGCGTCTCACACTACCCCCCCCCAAAAACACACTTTCTTCATATCTCTCTCTCTCTCTCTCTCTCTCGTGATTCAAATTCCAACATCCTTCAACACCTTCTTACGGGAAAACGAAAACATCCAGTGGCAGCTATTTGTGTAGAACAGTACTGACAACTGCAGCTGGTCTGCAGACAATCTCCGCTCTGTCTGTCTCTCTTCGTGATTCAAAGGAATATCATTCTCACGGGTTATTTAACGAATGTCTCACTCCAGACTAGCATCGGATGGTAGGATAACTCAACAATAATGAATTATAAAGAATCTGGAAGGAAGAGGGTGAGGCCTAATCAGAGCTCTATGCCTATATTTTATGTAGGAACTGAGGGAAAACGATGTCCGGGACGAGTTTCGAACCGAGCACCTCTTGAATACAAATCTAGACAAACATGTTTGGTTTCAAAATGTTAAATGAACCACTGGGTAAGTAAATATATAAAATACAGGAGTCATGACCCACAAGACGACAATGTAAACGCTGTTCCATAAGGAACTGCTCAACAGGGGTTCACAATTATAATTACGTCACGCAGTAATCAGAGGCACATCCGTTCCACACAATCACTCAGGCAGACAATGGCTAACTTACACGCTCGGATGATGGTAAAATTAATTAATTCTTTGATACAAGAACCGCTTATTGTCTCAAATGACTTCGCAGTCACTATAGGCGTCCATTAGAATTCAATGGACTTACATCTGAGTCACGGTGCTGAAGTAACCCTATACCATAGCACAGCAGTGTCCAAAGTTTTACGCAACTCCCACGTTCCTACGAGGAAGTCAGTAAACAGGTTAAAAAAAGATATAAAGTCTTTAAATCAGCGATAGTGCTGTATTACTTGTAGTTACGAGCGTACAAGTGCAATAAATTCAATCATCAAAACCAAAACCCCGTCTAATAGTCACACGCCCATACACGTGACAATATAATTCGAAACGTAATTTAATAACCTAACACAGTAACTCGACGTCATTTAACAATGTAACCTAACCTAACCTAATTTCACCAAACTCTTCCCAACACAAACGTCAACACAAATCAATTTTCTTTTGTATGAGAAATTTGGGCCGTTATGTTTCACAGTATACTAAGCAACCGTCACTGCAACATGCAAGCCTCTGATGATGGCACTACCCACCCACCTACGCCTCTGCAGTGCTTCTATTGGACCCTGTCCGCTTTTCTCAGCTTCTCAATCCTAAACACAGTCGGTAGGACTCCTTGCATGGGGATCAGCCCGTCGCAAGACCTCTGCCTACATACAGAACAGCATAAACACAGAATAAACGCACACAGACATCTATGCCATTGAGTGGGATTCGAACCTACGATCCTAGTGTTTGAGCGGGCGAAGACTGTTCATGGCTTAGACCGCGCGGCCACTGTAATAGGCGTAATGATTGCGCTATAAGGCGGAAATATGTAAGGCACATTCTATACAAGAAAAACAGTTTCCATTTTCATGTTATACTTGAGGGCAAGTATTGCTTCATTACCTTAGGGACATGCGCATGAGGACGCAAGTCCTGACAGTCTGTCTGTCGGACCAGAAACATCTGAAACGGGATACGCCTCAATTTGCGTCACACTTAAACCAGACCAGGTGGAAGGAAAACAAGCAGAGACTTCATAACAATTGCGTGTTAAATTGACTGTACATCCGCGCACCCCCAATCCCCACCCCAGCCGTGCGACTGCCTCACCCAAACCCCCATTTTGTCTCTCACCCATTGTCTTGATTCACACTCTTCGCTGCAGCTACACATCCTCATCAGATGCTCTGGAATTTGTGTATTAACAAACCTGAACCACACAGACTGGGGTAAACTGACAGACGCACGGATGGATGGACAGATAAGGGGTGTGCCAGCAGCCTGCAAGTAGCAAAGACGGTGCCCCGAAACCGCTACGCGGTAGCGGGTTAGATTCCCGATGAGGTCATTGGAATTTTAAATTGACGTAATCTTTCCAGCCGCAATATGACCCTGGGGTCGACTCAGCCTCTAACAGAAATTAATACCAGGAATCTCCCTGGGGGTAAAGGGCGGCTGACCCGTAAGGCTGCCCACCTCACCGCCATCTTTCAGCCGACTGTCTAGAAAATGTGGGAGCCACGACGTCTCACAACCCTATGGGCCTCCACGGGCTCTCACAGGGATAGCTTTACTTATTTTTTACCGTGAATCCCTCTTCTTTTCATGTATTCAAAGGAAACGAAAATTATGCCAAAACAATTACTATAATTTGGGGGTATTTTTATGGCCTTCAATTTCCTTTCTTTGAAAAAAAAAAAGAACAGCGTTTCAGAACATGAAAATATTTCCGTCATCACACGATCGACTGACCGGTACTCTAACGGGCACAATCTAATCAAACGCGATGACAGGAACTGATGTATTTTCTGGGACGATGTTTGAAGAAATCTGAAAACAACGGACAACATACAAAACAACAGACATATGGCCTATAACCATCGCCAGAACTTTATCAACAAAACAATTCCATTTTCTAATACTTTGTGGGTTTCGCTTCAATTATTTGCCGCATTCTGCGTGCCTGCCATGTAGTTATAACAACCACAGCTACACGACCGGGAAATCTGTGTTCGATTCTCGGCAAGGACATATATTTGTCTCCTCTCCCACAGCATCCAGATCGGTTACGGGGTCACACAGCCTCATGGCAACGGGGATCTGTCGCTGGTGTCAAGTGGCCGGGACGTGAAGCTATCACTCATCCCATCTAATGCTGAGTTTTAAGAATGCGTGGAGATATTCCTCCGACGCGAATTTAGCTTTTATATTTCGTGTACCGTACTCACAGTGCAGTGGTTAACATAGAACTTAAAGTGGTACCGAGGTCTACACTGTCGCCAAGCATCTAAACAAATAATTATAAAAACATAATGGTAACCTTGAGATGGGAACAGGCATATCCACCGAAACGTCGCGTATACGAAATGTACCTCAACGTACAACATAAAAATGACATGCGTAAATCTCTGCAGTTACCCAAGACGTTTATGAAATTCTATATTCTTGGATGTGACGCCGTATAGACCGGTGAAAGTCAAATGACGTTTCGTAGGAACATATCGCCTCTATCTTCGGGGCCAAAAGGCAATGCATGCTGGTTTCTTTCTTGGCTTACCTTTCGACCCTGATGATGGAGGCGATGTTCCTCCGAAACGTTGGTTAACGGCGTTATAACCCAGAAGACAAAACTCATTACTAATTCAATGAATAAATTACGTGTGAGATCTGAGGCCATGATAGAGATGAGTATGAAGTGTTCTGCATTCTGGGATGTGATATCGTGTAGTCTGACATATTTATCGACGTTTCTTTGTTCCCTTTCCTTTTCGTTATTTAGCAATACTGTCACCACTGGGGATACACAGGGCCGACGATGGGACGATTAATGAATATGGAGGGAAAGGACAATGAGAATTGGCAGGGGATATAATATGCCCTAGTGTCATTTTGTCCACCAAAAATACCAGATAACCTGACCTGGTATCGAACTCGTAGAGGAAAGACGGGGAACGGCGACCTATCGCCTGAGCTAGGGAACAATCAAACCGACGTTTCGTAAGAACGCACGAAATGCATCCATCTTAACGACGGCGTTTCCTGCACAGAGGCAGTACAGTCAGTAAATTTTACCAGGCTACAAGGCGTCACCCCTGACACAGACATGACGGCAATCACAGGGGAAGAGACAAGTATGGAAGACAGAGAGAGATGACTTACAGTAAGGAGTTACGTCATGCAGGCGGGCTGGGAGGAGATCACACAAACAAGCCAGAGGATATGTGCATTTTTGTGAGGTTTAGGAAAATGTACTTCAGTTCAGAGATTGTTTAAATTCTTTAAGACGTCCCCACATCGCTGGAATTGCGCTACTAAGACGTGAGGAATTTAGCCGGGTTCTTACAGAACAATATCAACATTCTTGTCGCGGCGTCTGCAGGAAGAGGCAAAACTACATCACCAAAAATAATCATAATAACGGAAACATTCGAGACACATAGTCATTACAGTATTCTGGGATGTGGGGCCGTGTAGTCTGAGAGATATGATCAATGTTTCGTAAGAATCTGCTGCCTCCAGCTTCAGGGTGAGATAAAACAGTACTTGCTTATTACGATTCGGATGGATTTAAATCTAAGAAAGGTACAGATAGTAGCTATCCCATACGAGATTCCTACATGAAACTCTCATGGCTGTATCCTGAAGATTAAGTACTAGATTTCCCTGAAACGCTGGTATTTATCTGCCAAACTACGCGGCACCACATCTCTGGAGGTCGTTATGTTAATATATCCTCACACTCGACACACCGAATAAATTGGTCTAACGGTGATGCTCTTAAAACAAGAAGTTCTAGGAAGAACTAATCGCCTATTTTCCTCTGATACGACATGGACCGCACAGAAAACTACACGTGCAATAATTTGTTTATTGTTGCGTATGAATTAGTTGCCGCGGAAACATTTTTACCGATCCTTGATAGGGGGATACACATAGAGACACAGACCGATGGGAGGGATTTATGAAGTACGCCGTTGAGATGGGGCTCAGGAACCACGATATATATACCGAATTTCATAAAGATCTGTTCGGGTATTTCACATTTTTTCAAAATAAGGAAAGTATGCTAAAAAAAGTAAACGTAAAGTTATCCCTATGCTTAACTAAGCACCACACCACGAAGACGTATGGGGCAGTGGATTTATAGCTCCACCATTCATGACCTCGGCACTAGGAGGTAGTGAGTGGCCAACTTCACGCCCCTGCTGCTTTGCCCTCGGAGAAACAGCCACGGTATCCAGTGCCTAGAAAGCTGGGCGCTCCCCACAGCCGTGTGGACGTTATGGAGAAAAGAAAACTCTTACTCCTGTTGGAAATCGAACTCCGGCCTTCCATCCCGTCGTTACACCGCCTGTAGCTGTAACACTCTAAGATTTTTATGTGGGAGAAGACGGATTCGAATCTCTGCCGATATATCGTGGTCTTCCTCTGTCCCTACTGGCAAACTGTGACCCAGTACCTCGGTTAGGTCACGATTTTTTTTAATTATTCTTAGTGGAGCGAGCCCTCTTGGTACTGCGGCCACTGCTGGCCTATTGTACCAGCCCCAGATGATAGATGCTGGTGATTGTGGAGCAAGTGTTGGAATGAAGATTGGCAGGGGAAACCGAAGTACTCGGAGAAAACATGCCCCAGTGCCACTTCGTCCACCACAAATCCCACACGAAATGACTCGTGCTCGAACCCGGGCCACCGCGGAAGGAAGCCAGGGACTAACCGCCTGAGCTATATATAGTACGGCCTCAAGTGACTAGGCCATGACACTCTTCTTCCAAATCCCTTCCAATTCATGACGCTACACAGTCGAGATACCGAGGGCATCGCAAGATATCTCACAAGCCACACTTGACGTCATGTAAGAAACAGCATACAGAAAACTCCTCTGAAGAAGGAAGCATGAGGCAACGAAATGGGTATCCGTACAAAGAGAGAACAAACGTCTCTTGCGCCGGAGGAGAATGAGTCGATTACGAAACCGTACTGAAAGACGAAGCGAAAGCCAAGTCGCTCCGTGAACAAGTCTGCGACACGAGATGTCTCTGCGCCTGTGCAGAAGAAGAGCCAAGTTCAAAGAAAGTGAGCTGGCACAACGACGCTTGTTGAAGTATTTACAAACTTCTTGCGTAAACAAAAACATACTTGACTTTGCTTTGAAATCCACTGCGACAGATATTCAAACTGATAATGAGACAAAACGTTAAGGATTTCTGAACTGAATTAAATGTCATATTTTAAACGCCATAGTCTTAGAATCTGCAGACTGTTCATGAGGATGTGTTTTCATTTAGAATGAAATTCAGAACGTTTTGTGACGAGCTAAGCTGTACGACTAAGCAAAGAGGAACAATAAGCTCGGTGAAGAAGTTCGCTACAGAAATGACAAGACAGATGGCAATGACTTCAGATGTTATATATATTTTCTTAAACTCTGGATTCAAGCGACGTGAAGACTTGTGAGCTATGCAAGTCCTTAATAACAGCGCCTTCTTCATTAAATAGGAATTTTAATACTCAATAAGAAACTGCAACCGCAGGTTCGGGTCTGAAGGAAAAAGATCTTGTACAGTTGTTCCTGTATGTAATTCAGCACTACGCCATGAAGACGTTTTGAGGAGTGGAGGTACCGATCCACCTTTCTTGAACCCCGGCATTAGATAGAGGGTAGAGGTCAGCTTCACGCCCCGGCAGCTTTATCCCTGGGGAAAAATCTCCCGGTATCCATTGGATATGAGGCAGAATGGGGCTCAGAGCTAGTCTACACGCTGTGGAGTAGAGATAAATCTCTTGTGTATGCCGGGATTCGAGCTCCGGCAGCCCAGGATACAGCCCGTCGCTATACGGACTAAACTATCCAGTTGGAGGGACGACATTTCATACAAGAGGTTTCATGACTATCTACACAGGAATACCCAATAGGATAGTAGGGTGCCAAAATAAAGAACACTGGCAGGAAATTTATTAAAAGATAAAGCTATCACTGTAACAGGCCATGGAGGTCCATAGGGTTGTAAGAAGTCGAGGCTCCCACATTTTATAGACAATCGGCTTACAGATGGCGGGGACCTTGTCAGCCTTACGCGCCAAGTTATCCGTGTAACACGCCATGGAGGTCCATAGGGAGGTGAGACGTCGAGCCTCCCACATTTTCTCTTGGCAATCGGCTCACAGATGGCGGTGAGGTTGTCAGCCTTATGCCCCGGCCGCCCTTTAGCCCCATGGAAGTGTCCTGGTACTCATTTCTGTCAGAGCCTCAGCCGACCCCAAGGCAATTGTGCTGCTGGAAGGATTAAGTCAACTGAAAAATCCAATGACCTCGTCGGGAATCGAACCCGCTACCTTCCGGCTTTAAACACAGTGCTTCAACCAACTACACTATCGCGTCTCTGGCAGAGAATGACGTAAATAATTACATCACCACCACAAAGTACGGTAAGAACCCAAAGTCCCCAACACCGGGCATCTCGCTGAACACACGCGTCTTCTTCCGTAACGTTTCAGAACTTAGTTCTTACTGTAAGGCTAAAAACGTAAAGTTTCCCCTGTGCTTAATTAAGTAAACACTACGCCATGAAGGCATATTGCGGAGTGGATGTATAGACCCACATTTTTTCTTGACCTCGGCACTAGTTGCAGGTGAGTGGTCAGCTTCAAGCCCCGGCCACTTTACCCCCAGGTGAAAGAGTCCCCGGTACCCATTGGATAGAAGGCTAGGTGGGCCCCAGAGCCGGTCTGGGCGATGTGGAGAATATTACTAGCCCTACCGGGACTCGAACTCCGACCCCTCGGTCGTCCATCCAGTAGCCAGACGCTATACCGACTGCGCTATCCCGGCTCCCATATTTCTTACTGTTGTTACTAAAATTCAATTGTTAGAATTGTCGTTTTGCTTTCACGGAGACATGGAAGTTTTTATTACCGAGACCGACGCCTGTATACTGAAACAAAAGACAGCAGTAATAGCGAATACCTCGTCACTTAATGAGAAGAGGCGCAGGTTGTTCTAGATGTCTCTGGAAGCAGTGACGCTGCTTCTAGCAGTAGGATTATTCTAGTAAGGCTCCTATATTAAGCAGCTGTAAATAATATAAGGGCTATAAGACGGCATGAAGGCCTTGCTAATGCCCCCTGCTGTAATCCTGCGCGGAACATAATAATATTGCAAGGAGTCCTATGGCTCGAATTATACGAGAGAAGCTGAGGTTATGGGGACGGGAGGGGGGGGGCTCATGGCCTTCTTCAATCCACGCCTACACGTGGCAATAGCGTAGTCTTGGCCTTACATGATTCACTGCCACCATTAATGGGAGATTCTAACGTTTTAATGAAGGACTACAAAGCATTTCTAGTTGCTACTGAAGTTAGTTTCACAAGAATGAAACGGGAATACTGCTATCTGCAAAGAAAACTTAAATAAATTTAGAAACAATTTAACTGATTAACCAAAAAAATATTAATAAGTTCGGGGGAAAAAAATGAGGTCCGATTACGTTAAAATATTTGAGTATACATGTTAATGTTAACTGTAAACTGATAATTATGCAATTTGGTGATGCACTTCTGTTCATATTTTTAGTGGCTCAAATTTTAACGACGTTAAATGTCCCAGACGTAACACTTCCTTGTGATCACCGTTTTTCAAATTTAATATATAAAACAATATTACTACAAGATTGTTAGGTATATTTACGATCTACTTGCACCAAAAAATCCCCATGGCTATTTTGTAATAGTTCAATACGCACCGCCTTCAAACCGAGAAGTAAATACAGATCTCGGGGGACAGCCATGTTGCCTTAGGCTGGGGCCACACGAGCGAGCGAACGAAATGCGTCCGTTGTAACGAACGTCGTGACGTCCGTTGTAGAAATAAGGTAGAGAGGCGAATGCTACGCTTTCTTCTGGTTCCATTGCCGACAAAAAAATACGCACCGCATTCCGCAACTGTGTGGTGTCCTCAGCAACGTCCGACATAAAGTACATTCGTTGCAACGGACGTACTTCGTGAGCTCGTGTGGCCCCAGCTTCATACTGTAATGTGGCGTATAGACCCGTTGCTAAGCGGTGACTCTGTAAACAGCGGCCGTTGCTAGGTATCGCCCGGAATATACACGGACGCAACAATACATGGACTGCGTTTTCTATGTGGTCTGTGCCGAGATGTTATAACCGACGGTGGCGGTGGTAAAGTTTACGACCGTTCAAGTGACTAAGGTGCCATTGTAGCATAAGATACGTAAGATAGACATGATCTGCTTTGGAAAGTCTGGGCTCACAGAATACTTGTATATAGCGCAAAAGGAAGAATTTTCAGTAACACGCTATAAGAGCGATACGTACACTTGACGAAAGCAAAGCATATTCTTAAGAGACATTACCCATCATCTCGTCAGAGATGTTACGTAAGGACTATGACCGCAAAGGTTCAGTTGAAAATAATCTTTGGTTGTGATCCTCAAAGGGTCTGACGCCAAGGCGAAGTGACCGGCGGTGAACCGAAAGTCGTAAAGTGACTCTGACTTCGACATCTTGGCTTTGAGTCAGTTGATAGTCCTGTACGTGAATCTGTGAACACAGGATTTGGGCATGACGGAAGGGTTGGTCGTGGGGACAATCTGCAATTTAATCACTATATTCACTCACATATTACGTCCATTAATACAAGTTAAACTGCAGCTGCGAGAGTTGCCCCACCTGTTCCAATGTTTGCGAGAAGTTTGATTCAATCTCTAACTAAGGGGGGTACGCGGTAGCGTAGTTGGTTAGGGCGCTACGCTACAAGCCGGAAAGTGGCGGGTTCGATTTCCTTTGAGGTTGAACTTGTGGTCGATTCAACCTCTAACAGAAATGAGTATCAGTAATCTTTTTCGGTGGGGTAAAGGGCGGCCGGCGCGTAAGGCTGACCTCACCGCCATCTCTGGGCCACTTGTCTAGAAAATGTGGGAGCCTCGACGTCTCACAACACTATGGGTCTCCACGGCCTGTTACAGGGATAGCTTTACCTTTTCTACACTTATCGTTAATAATACCAGCCAGCAAGGGCGGTGCCTTATTCCCCCTTTCTTTCACGGAATATGCCCTCCGGCCTGCTCTCATTCAGAATTCTCTTCTGAACCCATGAATCTTACATCGCAAGGTCTCTATCAAAATGTAACACAAACAAGGTGACAATGTATACATACTCATATATGCCATGAGAGGGATTCGAACGCAAGATGCCAGCATCCGAGCAAAGGCATTACATTTGACTCGTATAGAAGCATGGGTGTTATCACAGCATCAGCGGTCCTCGCCCTGTGGTTGCTGAAAATATTTCCCACTCAAATGTATATCATAATGGATCTTCTGCTATTATTCATTGCAACTGCTGGAAGCAAATTAAAACAGAAGAATACTTTTCTTCCGAAAGGTCAATAACACATTCACTAGTCAACAATACTTGCCACGTGCCGAACCGAATGTTTCTTAATGCAACAGCAGCGCAATAGATCAGTACGCATGCGCAATCCTATTCCGCCCTCACACGCGCGAGGTTCTATAACCGCTCTCATGCATCTAGCTTACGGCTCCCATAATATTTTCAAAAGAAACGGGACAATTTTATTTTCTCCTAGAACCCGGACCATTTCGAAAAAGAAAAGTGATACGAAAAAATAATTTATATAAACAAAAAATTAGTAATACATTATATACTAAACACTGATAAAATTTAACATATAAAAGAATGAGTTCAAAATTATTAATTTAGAAACACGGAACTTAAAAAAAATTCATCACACGCTCACTCATAGAGCTGAGCCCTTCTTGAGAAGCCGCCAATTCTGAAGCTACTCAAGAATTTCCCAGCATTTTATGGGAGTACAGTAGGTTAGTACGTGGATTAGATTGCGAGGGAACTGTGATCTGCACCTTGCAGCGTATCATCTGCGACAATCACTAACCTCGAATATATAACTCCGTGGCTATAGGCCGCAAGCGAACTATACCGACCGAGCGAACTCCGCTTGTCGGCGAAGTTAGTGCCAACTTTACCGGACAGAGGGTGTCCCGTGGTCAGCGCAACGAATTCCCAAGGCCGTTAATCTCGGTTTTCTAGACCGGAACCTGCAATATACGACAGCTAAAGTAACAAGAGACGATCAGTACATCAGCTTATTGGGTCCTTTGCGCTGCATCGTCAGCTGCCTCAGGAACGTAAATGTAAAGGTTCAACAAGGACTGAAAGAGAAATTTACAATTCATGACACGAATAAACGCAAACCCTTGCATGTCAAAGGACTCGGAGGAATAAGCAGGAAGAGAGAAAAGAGATGTTTAGACACGAAAATGCTAATCATCTCTAACCTAAAATTCTGTCACACAGAGAAAAACTTTTACAGATGAAAAGAGGAATTTTAAAAAATACAGTGACGCATCTGGCATGAATCCGGGGGGTAGCCAGTTCGAATCTCTGCTGGTATTACGTCTTTCCTCGCTGGCGTTTCTCCTGAATTTCTTCAGTTCCTACAAGCTAAAGAGTCATTAAATAAGTCATAATTATAATGTAATATATAAATAAATTAAACAAAAATCAATAATACATTATATAATAAAAACACCGAGAAATTTAGACATATCAAAATGACTTCAGAATTATTTAGAAACGAGGAACTTATAAAATCCATCCCTCACTCACTCATAGAGCTGAGCCCTTCTTGAGAAGCCGACAACTGTGCAGCTACTCAAGAACTCCACAGAAATTCATGGAACCCGAAGGTTCATTACCGTGTTCACAAGAGCCCTCCACTGGTCCCTATCCTGAGACAGATCAATCCAATTCACACCATCTAGGTGGGCTCCTTGTCACGACAGCATGGCGCGTCCTCAGGTTGCGGATGGAGGAGACGCCATTCAGGTACGATGGGAAGCTGCGAATATATAGAATAAGCTGTCGCGGACAGCCGACAAAGGTTGGTCCTCCAGCTTGGGGGTTAGGTGCGGTGTCTACAACTCCTCACCGTAAAAAATATGATGTTATGAAAGATCAAAAGAAGCTTCGGACTAATAATAATAATAAATTGTGTTCGGGGGGGCCCCTTGTGGCTATGTTAACAATCAGTGTTTGAACTTAATGACTTTCCTTGACATTTCCAAGTTGCTTCACGTTTGTATCTGCAACCGCAATGAAAATAAACCAACTTATTATTATGGCGCGGCCCTGGGAACGGTATAAAAAGACCAAAATTGGATTCAGGAGGAGATTAAGAGGAGAATGAATTTGGGTAATTCTTGCTACAATTCAGACCAGAACCTTTCGCCTTCTCGTCTGCTGTCTAGAAAGCCGCTAGAAGGCAACGGCAGTGAAGACGTGACTGGGGACATTAGTGCGTGTGTAACAGTGAACTATAAAGTGTAGTCACGAGTTGTATAAGAGTCCTATAAATCCCATTATGAATCCAAACCCGGTCTACCGTCACTCCATCACGTGAGAGTAGGCTTGGCTAACCACGTCCTAGTAGCATCACGTAGAACGTTATTCCATTGAAAGGGCCGCGCCATAGCTCAAGCAGTTAGTTGCTGGCTTCCCACCGCGGCGGCCCGGGTTCGATCCCGGGTCTGGTCAAGTAGGATTTGTGGTGGACAAAGTGGCGCTGGGGCAGGTTTTCTCCGAGTACTTCAGTTTCCCTTGCCAATCTTCATTCCACCAATTGCTCCACAATCACCCTCACCTATCATCTGGGGCTGGTACAATAGGCCAGAAGTGGCCGCAGTACAAGGGACTTAGTCCCACCCCACTAGCAATAAACACATATTCCATTGAAATTGGTCATGGAAGGAACAGCAATTTCCCGAACCGTGAGGAGACATCAAGGTATCTGGGATAATAAGAAACGATAAAGATACATCACATCTTCATGAAGATGATGATGAATACATAAAAGTTAGTCATCCAAATGCTATTACTTCATCTTGCGGATATGAAGGGGGGACCCATAAACTCGTAAGACAATCTGAAGATAACGTAGGCGGACATTTTTATATTGGGAATCAGTGTTAGGAAAATAATGTGACTTTTATACGGCCATGTTGTCGAGCCACTCGCGTGGAAAAGGTGGGATATTGTGTGAGGGGAAGGAGACGCCATCCTGACAGGAGAGGGCGCGCCGGGAAATTGCTGTGCCTCTTATTTTTCTGACTCTCAGAGATGAACTTTTCTTTTGCAAAGCGAGGGGGGCTCAAGACACGTGCTAAATATGGAGAAAAAGAGAACAGCAAACTCCGCGCGGGGCTAACCTACTCAGTTTCATAAGAAACATTATTTTATGGCACGGCGTCCACACGCGAATTACATGCTTGGAAGTTCCGCATTTAGAAGTAACAGTAACCTTTTGGTACCGCCTCTGCGGTCTACTTGTCAGAGTTCCTGGCTATATATACAGAGGTCCTGGGTTCGATTCCCGCTGCTACGTGATTTTCTGATAAATAGTGGGTCTGGAACGGGGTCCACTCAGCCTCGTGAGGATAACTGAGGAGCTATGTCAAGAAAACAGCGGTTCCGGTCTAGAAAACCGAGATAAACGGCCGTGGGGATCCGTTGCGCTGATCAAGCGACATCCTCTAACCGCAAAAGTTGGTACTAACTTCGCCACCTAGCGGCGGTCGCTTGGTCGGTATAGTTCGCTTGCGGACTACAGGCCATGGAGTTTAGTAACTTTTTGGTGGGTTATTTAACAACGCTGTAAGTAACTAGACTATTTGGCATCAAACGAAATGATAACGGAAGAGTGATTAACTGCAGAGCGTTTGGAATGAAGCAGACTATCGAGGCACTGTCCTGGACTTTGCAAAGAGGGGCTAAAGAAAACTGCCTGAAAAGACTAAGAGAAACCTCGGAACCTCAGTGAGGTTGGTGTTCCAGCCAAGATTCGAACCGAGCAAATCACAAATATCAATCAAGTGGTTATATGTAAGATTTGAGGCTTTCACGGCGGTGACTATGAAGAAAGCAGTCTTCTGGGATTTGGCACCGTGTATATGTGGTGTTAACCCACCACATATACACGGTGCCAAATCCCAGAAGACTGCTTTCTTCAAGTGGTTATACTTTAACACTATGGCTCAGAATCCTACTTCGTGGAACTGACTTCTGATCTGTGAAGTCGAGTGCAATCCT
Organism: Cryptotermes secundus; assembly: GCF_002891405.2. Lineage (NCBI taxonomy): Eukaryota > Metazoa > Arthropoda > Insecta > Blattodea > Kalotermitidae > Cryptotermes > Cryptotermes secundus. The sequence continues at coordinate 46,609 of NW_019742561.1, read as the reverse complement.
AATAATGGAAGAACCAAACACACCCCAGAAGACGCCATAATCCGCACTGTGATTTGAGATTGTCACGGCGTACTGTCTTCTGGGATGTAGCACTTTCGAGAGATTGGACGGGCACGTTGCTCTGAAACGTCAGTGAACATACATCAAGGTACACGGCGTCACATAGCGATAGGAGTGTATCGAACAAGATTTGATGTTCTCGCAGCGGTCACTATGAAGATTAATATCCCTTGACATGAATTGTATAGTACCATGAGAAAGGGGGCAGCATGATCCTCCGAAACGGCAAAAAAGGCAAAGCTATCCCTGTAAGAGACCGTGGAGGCCTATAGGGTTGTGAGACGTCGAGGCTGCCACATTTTCCAGATAATCGATTAACAGATGGCGGTGAGGTTGTCAACCTTACGCGCCGGCCGCTCTTTGCCCCTTCCCAAGAAGATTCCTGGCACTCATTTCTGTTAGAGGCTGAGTCGACTCCAGGGCCATAGTGCGGCTGGAAGGGTCAGGTCAATATAAAAAATTCACAGACCTCTTCCGGAATCGAACCCGCGACTTTCCGGCTTGTAAGCATAGTATTACCGCGTGCCAAACACCTAAACAATGGGCCACATTCCTAAGGAAAGACAAACGAGATATCGGAACGATTTCACTTTGAGGAGGTGCGACTGCTAGAGCGACATAAGTCACGTCGCAGGGAAACAATCGCGCTTTGCGATCGGATTTACGACTTATCTCTAGAACTAGCGTAATGCCAATAACAACGAAACAAAATGACGTCAAGACGAGAAGAGATTTAAAGGAAAACAACTGTGGCGGGGAAAATAATATTAGTACAGTAGGAAGATGGGATCTGGAACAACCTTTCATGCGCGCGGACGGTTCAGCAAGCAGGTGGGGTAGACTGGGGAGATAGGGGTGGGGGAACAGTGGTAACAAAAGACGATATGGGATTAAAGGACTCGCATGGAATACAAAATACACGTAAGCGTGTAGGTCCTGATATCATTGCTCCTTACAGCATAAGAGACACAAGGTGATCGCTAAGAAATATAGGGTAAAGTGTGTTCCAATAGAAATGAACTGATTTCACGGTACAAGGCTTTCATTGAACAAGTATTCAGAAAATCGAAAAAAAAAACTCATTACGACTTATGAGGGCATAGACCCTAACAGTAAAACGGATCATAAAGAAACAGAATGCGAGAATTCTTTTTATGCGCCGCTGGAGTATTTTCTGTGGGGGGGGGGGGAATTCGGAAACTTAGTTTAATAGCGATTTTAATGGTCCTATACTGTTGTGGGACTACACAGGATACAGGGAGAACATTTTTAGAAAAATAACCGTACTCCTTGGTATTAGTACTCGCCATATTTCTAACCTTCCTAACATTTTCTATTTATTCTATTTTTAAAAACTCCAGGTCTTAAGATGCCTGGCTTGACCCATCCCCCACCCCCTTGAAGGAACCCAAAGATGGGAGGTAATGAACTAGATTCATCTGGCTTAGTAAGGTAACCAATGGTGAGCAATTGTGGACGCGGAATTTCTCGTCAAAACACGTTTGAGGGACCCGTAATTCGTTAAGTAGGCAGCCTTGCCGGAAGAAAGTTCCGTGTCCTCTAAGAGATCTTCGCTGTGGTGATTTCGATTTAACCCGTAATTATTTGTCTATTTTAGTATTATCTTCACATCCTTGTCCCTCCTTTATGAAGGCTTCGAAAATAATTTGTATTTATTTAGAAATAACACTTTTCTTCCCAGCAGGTTAATGCAGCGGTAACGCTCGTATTCTTAAAGTGCTTGGTTCAATTCTAGGCCAGAACAACGAATATCGCGACTAAGATTTTTCGTGGTTTTCCTCAGATCTACAGTTTTATCCCGGGAAGTATCTTGATCAGGCCACGACCGCTTCTACATTCCAAATCGTTTCCAATAATTCAGCTATTGACAGCATCGCAAAATAAGCCACAAGAAATATGCTGCCACGTGTATGAGTGACTACAGACGGGGTTTGGATTGACGACTCTATTTAATGACCAGGTACACACTCACCATTCGTGCTACACTTTACATATCACTGACACACAGACTAATATCCTCAGTCTATTACATTCTCAACTACCTGTTTCCTGACAACGGATTTTAACACAGGAACTATAATAATGTGACTCAATTACATACATATAAAGTCTTCTCTTCACAGCCGGACTTTACACTAGCACTCACGAAAGTAACTAGTTGCCCCAAACCGCGTCCGTTATAACATCTCGGCACGGATCACATAGAAAACACAGTTACTCTGTAGCTGTACCGTTGTTGCGTTCATGTTTGCTGCTGCGGGAATGTATTTAAGGAGGCGCTGCCTAAAAACAGCTGTTATATATTCGCTAATCTAGCGGTCGTTGCATAGTAACGGATCTACACGCTACAAAACGGTATTTTGGGAGACCCTACACGTACCCCTCCGTAAGGCGGGCCCCTTGTCACCAGGGCACGGCGCGTTCTCGGGCTGCAGATGAGGAGGGCGACCTTCAGACGTGGAGCACACAAAGTTGCACCTGTGCTTAACTAATTAACCACTACGCCATGGAGACGTATGGGGGAGTGGATGTATAGATCCACACTTTCTTGATCACGGCAATGGCTGGAGGTGAGTGGTCAACTTTAAGCCCCGGCCGCTTTACCCCCGGAGAAAGACCCTCCTGTATCCACTGGAGAGGAGGCGCGGTGAGCCCCAGAACCGGTCCAGAAAACGTGAAGAGGAGAAAACCGAAAAATGGAGTATATGTGTGAATATACTGAGTAAGTAATAGAGGACAGCCGACAGTGGATAGTCCTCCAGCTTGGAGGTTACGAAATGTTACATAGGGTCTCGGAAGGCTCTTCATAACACGGGTTCCATAAAATATGGAGAAATCTTTTAGCAAATGGCAGCTTTTTAAGGACGCGCCTGCGTGGTATTACTAAAGTTGCCTACATGACAGCTCAGTCGGTATAGCGACGGGTTAGGAGTCGGAAGGCCGGTATTCGATTCCCGGCTAGAGAAAGAGATTACTCTTGTCTCCACGGTGTCCAGATTGCCACGAAGAGTTCTGTCAAATGGGTACCTAGGGATTTTTCCCTGTGGGTAAAGCAGGAGAAGCGTGAAGCAGACCATTCACCTATAAATAAGTGCCGAGGTCAAGAATGGTGGAGCTATACCTCCATTCCTTCAAACGTCTTCACTGCGTGGTGCTTAATTAATTAAGCTCAGGGATAACTTTACCTTTGGACATGGTATGACGTGGCCGCAGGCGGGTCTCGGGCGCAGGCGCATGAGAACTGCGGAGAAATTACTTCAAATTAAATTACAATGCAGGGGCATGTAATGAAAAGAGCAGTAAGCCTCGGCCGCTCGTGTCGGTCAGCGTGAGGGTCAGATGAAACACTGCTCACTATCCAAACTTCTGCCATTTTATTTCTCCCAACTCCACCGCGTCACGCTGTCACATGCTCCCTTCAGGGTTATGAAAAATGGTAACTCCTACCCCTCTCTGCAACCCCCACAAACCCGTGCCAGAGTAAAATCTCCGCAACCTATAAAGAAACAACAACAGGAAGTCATATCTTCAGCGGATGAGTGACTCATGTGACTTTCCACAAAACGTGTTACGCGAGATTTCGCTTTCTTAAGCCTGCGACTATAACACTTACTTCCAGCATATAGTCTCTACTGCCATCTCTGTCACGAATTCACAAAGAGTGCACACGTATTTTAAACTAAACCGCATCTGTCTATCTGCTCCCAGTCCTGAGAAAAAAATCGGAGACCTTAGAACTTGAACGCCCTTCGTACTTGAATCTGCCTTTACAATTGGTGTATGACTCTGTGGTCTAGAGGTCAGAGTTTATGCCTACAGATCCAGAGGTCCCGGGTTCGATTCCCGGCAGTACAAGATTTTCCGAGAAATAGTGGGTCTGGGACGGGGTCCACTCAGCCTCGTGAGGATAACTGAGGAGCTGTTTCAAGGAAATAGCGGTTCACGTCTATAAAACCGAGATTAACGCCCTGGAGATCCGTTGCGCTGACTACGCGACACCCTCTATCCGCGAAAGTTAGCACTAACTTCGCCCACAAGCGGCAGTCGCTCGGTCGGTATAGTTCGCTTGTGGGCTCAAGCCAGGGAGTTTTTTTTCTTTTCCCCTTCTCAACTATGACCCTGTTTTATGTCCTTCATGCCCACAATTTCAAATTCTAATGTTCCTGGTCCACTTACAGCTATTTTTAACGTAATCTCACTACCCCTGGGAAAAATGGCCCTTTTAAGGACCCTGCATTCTTTTTCCGTTCTCTTTGCTCGTAACTGTTCGCTCAGGGCCCCGGTTAGGTCTCTATACCTCCATTACTTTGTCCCGGGTTGGCTTATTTTTCTATACTGAAGACGGAGGCAATACGTTCCTCCAAAACGTCGGTTAATGTCTAGAAGACTACACGACGTCACATCCCAGAATCTTCAGTTCAAAGACTGGACTGTCCTTAAGAACTCTGCGGGTTTTCATCTGTCGCCGAGCATATCCAGTGCAGACTAACAGTCATTTAGCAAACCGCTACCCTCCGCGTCTTAACGGAACATTAGTTAACTAATTAATGTTCCTGACTCGTCACAGTCGCGGGAGACATGAGTGACTGGCACGCCACCAAGCGGCAGGGGCGGCAAACATGTGGCCAACTTGAAGTATCTATCATTTCCCGAGGCTTGCTTCACACCATGTGACGTAAAGACAAAGATTTCTCTGAGCTTAATTAGGCGCCATGCCATGAAGACGGCTGGAGAACTGGTTTATAGCTCAACGGCCTCTTAACCTCGGCACCAGATGGAGGTGATCGGCCAGCTTCATGCCCCGGCTGCTTTACACCGGAAGGAACACCCCACGGTACCCAAGTCTAGGAGGCTGGGTCGGACCCACAGCCACTCTGAACACTGAGGCGAAGACAGAAATATCAACCCTGCGAAAAATATAACTCCGACCTTCCAACCGTACCGTAATCATTGTACTGACTGAGCTACCCATGTCCCTTCACACAAAGACACAGCTAATCAAGATTAAGATCCATGATAGTGGTTGCACGGCTCCCCATACGGTCATAGGTCCAGCCAGACTCTGAACTAAGAATGACTGTGCTGGCGAGGACCAGAATTCATGAATGGTGGAGATATACCTGACAGGCGATCTGCCAGACAAATATTTCAGCCGCTAGACACACACCGGTGCAAGCTTGCGGCTCCATCCTTCGGCGTTTGAGGATGAAAAGAATATAAGACAACAGTGCTACATTCTTCCAACTTGATAGGATTGACTACATTACCCTCAGGCCCGTAACCGCTGTTAGACTCTCGAACACTGTCTTTCAAACTCAATATAGAAAGGCGGGAAGATTCATACTTGTGTGGGCCATTAAATCACGTTGAGTTGGCATCCCTGATTTGCTGCATCTTCTCCCTGCAGTGAGAAACAGGAGTCGTGGTGTTAATTACAAGTTTAAACACAGTTCAAGACTTCCCTGAGATGCTAACTTTAACCCGCGCTGTCTTCTACTAAGAACATGATTAATTTTCTTGTTGCTATACAAATCTAGTGAAACTCACGGTATGTATACGTCACTATGCGAGTTCGTATGGGATTATCACTTCCGTTCTCACACTTAAATCTACTTGATCATGAGTAGATTGCTTGCTGATAACACCGTACAGATATTCAGTTTAATCTGTTTGTAAGATTTGAGGTTTTCACGGCGGTGACTATGAAGAAAGCAGTCTTCTGGGATTTAGCACCGTCCGAACGTATCGTCTCCATCTTCAGGGTAGAAGGAAAAATATAAGAAATCCACAGGCGAAAAGACCGTGAGAACCGGTACAAGCAGACGATGGAAGGCGATACGTTCCTCCGAAACGTCGGTTAACACCACATATACACGGTGCCAAATCCCAGAAGACTGCTTTCTTCATTATCTCTGTTTTACAATCTACCAGTATCTCAAGCTATCCACCACTTTATGGAACCCGAATGTTCATTACCGTGTTCACAAGAGCCCTCCACTTGTCCGTCCAGGTCAGAGGCTCCTTGAACATTTCGGGCGTCTCCTCCATCCGCAACCTGAGGACGCGCCATGCTATGGTGACAAGGGACCCATCGAATATGGCTCAACCTACAAAGTGGACGTACAAGAAGGCGGCCGTGGCCTATTCTGAGGCACTATCTCGGCATGTATCTGGACGGACCCAGAAAACCGCGAAGATTCTCACTAAGATCAGCCGACCCCATGACACAGATTTAAAGCAGGAATCTGAAACGTCATTTTCGCTATTTCTGGGCCAATAACTAAGCTAACTTCATGGAGCTGAGCCCTTCTTGAGAAGCCGCCAATTGTGCAGCCACTCGAGAACTTCCCAACATTTTATGGAACCAGAAGATTCATTGCCGTGTTACAAGAACGCTCCAACGGTCCCTATCCTCAGCCAGATCAATCCAATCTATACCATTCCATCCTATCTCTCTAAGATCCATTTTAATATTGTCCACCCACCTACGCCTTGGTCTTCCCAGTGGTCTCTTTCCTTCTAGCTCTCCCACCAATATCCTATATGTATTCCTCTTGTCCACCATTCGTGCTACATTGTCCTGCCAACCTCATCCTCCCTGACTTGATCATTCTAATACGTTTGTTATACACTGCCTGAAATTTCGTGAGAAACAGTTCGTAAAGAAGATACTTAAGAAACTAATATCAATGTGATCGCTGTGGCTGTCAATGAAAGGTAAAGCAGTTCCTGTGCTACACGAGTTAAGCATTGTATTATGAAGGCGTATGGCTGAGTGGAAGTACAGCTCCATCTTTCTTGACCTCAGCACCAGATGGAAGTAAGTGGTTAGCTCCACTCCCTTGCTGCTTACCCCGGGGAAGAGCCACCAGTAAAATTCTGTGAATTAGGTAAGGTTATTTTTCAAGCCAATATGTCATATGATATACACGTCGTTATTAAAAGCATAACAGGCCATAAATTACGATATTCTAAATTTATAACTTTTAAATATTCAAATAAACTTACATTTTATGCTTGGTAGGGAAAATATTACATCACGAAGAATTACTAAGCGCTTAAAAGCGTAAAGAAACTATTAACTTCCTCTAATAACAGGAAAGTTCTTTTCTTTCCCAAATCGCGGCGCTGCTGCTGCTGAGACTTAAAATGGCGGTTCCCAAGAGCACACCGTCACGCTTCCAGGGGATTGCTATAATGTGGCAATAAAGAAGAGGACCATCCCACCTAAGTGCGATGTCTGCAGCTATAAAACAGAACTAACCCCTCACTTCCATAATAAAATTTAAGACCCTAGCAATAACCTATTATTTTCAGTTTCTGATATGGTGAGAAGGGCAAAAAGTAATAACAAAAGATATCATCCTTTTTGAGAACGCCGTATATTGTGTGGATCAGCTGCAACACAGGTGTTTCAGACGAAATTCAACCTTAAGGACTCTGGATACGCAAAATTGTATCGGCGATTTTCAAGTTCCCCTTCTTAACGCATCTTGTGTTCAAGCCCTGCTGTAATTTATCAGTGTTACCGAATTCACGGTAGAGCGCAGGGCTGTTCAGTTAGAGGTCTGCGGGCCAATTCATTCACTTTGATCTGATCATTCTGACAATATTTGTTGAGGAGCACAATTCAGGCGTAACGACAGAATACAAGTTGCTGCGTAAAGTATAGTCGCCCCTGTATTTAATTAAGCACTACGCCGTGAAGACGTATGGGGGAGTGGAATTATACAGCTCCCCCATTCCTTACGTTGGCACTAGATGGACGTTGAGTGGTCAGCTTCACGCGCAGGACATTTTACTCCCGGAGAAACAGCCTTCTGTACCCACCGGCTTGGCCCCAGAAAGTCTCGACACTGTGGAGTAGAAGAAAAGTTCTTGCCCTGCCGGAAATCGAACCCCGGCAGTCCAGTTCATAGGCAGTCACTATGCTGACTGAGCTGCCCAGCTCTGAATTGTTATGTAAGAAGGAGTAACAGAATGCACGCCCAGATGAGACAACAAAGATATAAAGTCCGAGTAAACCGTAAAGGAAAAGTTGTGCCTTAACATAATTAAGCAGGAAACTTAAAGGGCGTATGGGGAAACTGAGGTATATCCCTATGTAGTTTTAACTTCGGAAGTAGAAAGAAGTGGGTGTTCGGCATTACGCCCCGGCCGTTTCACCCCCGAGAAGGAAATGTACCTATACCCATTGTATAGGAGACTGGTTGGGCCTCAGAGCAGGACTGGGCGCTGTGGAAATGGAAATGGAACTCCGAATTCGCTTTACTCAGCCTGGAGAATAGCTACAATACCGACTGAGGTATTGAGGCTGNAGACGGCATTCTTCAAGGTAACTTTTTGGCCAGCTTAGCGACTGTGAGATGCTGCAGGAATCAGGACTTGATCCCTGAGAATGGGCGAGGAATGGCGGATGTTTTCCAGACAATGCGTAATGATGGCAGGGAATTAGATGCGGTTTCCTGCCAGAACTGCCCTCTGCCCGTTATGAAATCTCTTAAGTCAACTTGGAGGGGCGTTCCGTAGGTCATTCCGCGGAAAGAAGGGAATTCATTACTGGGTGAAGGAAGGGATTCCTCTGCTGACAGGCCCTTCATCTGCCTAGCCACTACCTGACTCCTCCCTCGCTGCAGCAAGCGATCTGCGTCATGACAGGGAGTTCCGTCAGCTAATCATGATACGGCGATGGGCTGTCTCATTGTTACCACTGCGAGTGTAGATTACATATCAACGCTGCATCAACTGAACAGGTTATTTAGTAGCAACTGAGGGCAGATTACATTCCAGCACTGTATCAACTGCATAGGTTATTTAGTAGCAACTGAGGGTACATTAGATACCAACGCTGTATCAGCTGTACGGGCTATTTAGTAGCAACTGAGATGAAAACAAATGTACCAAACAAAGGAGCTCGTAAAGATGGGCTAATGGGACGTCTTACTGTTATCACTGCGAGGGCAGATCATATACCGACGCTGTATCGACTGCACAGGTTACTTGGTATTGCGATGAAGGCACGAGTAGGAACGGTGAACAGACTCAGGCCGGAATGAAACGGCCGCGGACGTTTACTACTTCACGACAAAAAGGCAAAAGTTGTCCCTGCGTTTAATCAATTAAGCAGGACGACATGAAGACGTGTAAGGAAGTGGAGAAATAGCTCCAACATTCTCGGTTTCGGCACTAGATGGAAGTGAGTGGTCAGCTTGACGCTCCGGCCGCTTTACAATTGAGTAAAAAGCCCCAGATGTCCACTGGATAGGACCCAGAGCCGGCCTGAACGCTGTGGAGGAAAGAAAACATTTCCCCTGCCGGACGTCGAACCAACAGCCCGACGCTATTCCGACTCCCACTTCATGGAACAGGAGCATAAAGTCCCTGAGATTAATCAATCATGACGCCATGAGGACGTATGGGGGAATGGAGGTAGAATCGCGAGACGTTAACCTAGAGGATTAATGCAGTTGCGATGGCTCAGTCGGTACATAGACGGGCTGCGGGTTGGACGACCGGTAAATTTAGGTTCTATTCCCGGGAGACGCAGATATTCTCTCACGGCGTCCAGACTGGCTCTGGGACCCACCCAGTCTCCTATCCAATGAAACTGAAGGATGTTTCCCTGGGGTAAAGCAGCCGGGGCGTGAAGGTGACGACTGACCAACTAGTGTATAAGTTAAGAACAGTGGAGCCACACCTCCACTCCCCAGTACCACTCATGACGTGATTCTTAATTAAACGAGCACAGCAACAACTTTGCCTTGCCCTGTTTTATTACTCCTACCTACCTACCTACCTACCCACCTACCACTCGGCGCTCCAGCCCTGGTGAGCCTTGGCCTCCTCTACAACCAGTCTCCACAACCAATGCGTGCTGCCATAGGAATGGACCCACGGATGATGACCCGAGGCTGGCTGTTAGGTTTCTGAACAAAATTCTTTTTTACAGATGAGGTTGTTAGCCTCATGCCCAACCCTAACCTGGAGGACCAGGGTATCTTAGTCTGGACTCTACCCTTTGACCCTTCCGGCACGGGTGACCCTAACGGTAGTTAAACTACCGCCGGCATAGCTCTCCAGATCACAGAGTCACGTAAGCCCCACCACCACGACACGAGGGAGACACCGTTCGGGGATATTNCCCCCCCCCCCCCCAAACGTTCAGCCTTAACAGCTTATATATATTATGATGCAAAATACAGTTATCTAAATTCAAGGAACAGCGTCCGTTATTTTGGTGCTCCCTGTAGATGCAGTTGATCTGAGTTGCCGAGTGCACTGTACGGATGCTGACTGGATGGACAACACACTGGCCGAGACTGATGACGAGCCGATCTGGAGGTGTGGCAAGGTCATTTGCGGAGAAGAAATATGGCCAGAGAGAGTGTGTGTGTGTGTGTGTGTGTGTGTGTGGAGCAAGAAGTGGGGACGGAGCACAGAGGGGCTGAACCCCAACACCGCTGGATCGTCTAGAATCCAACCCAGTTTGGTCTGCAAAAGGCCAAGTGAGGTAAATGTAAAGCCTATCCCTGTAACAGGCCGTGGAGGCCCACAGGGTTCTGAGACGTCGAGGCTCCCATATTTTCTCTAGACAATCGGCTTACAGATGGCGGTGAAGTTGTCAGCCTTACACGCCGGCCGCCCTTTAGCCCCCAGGAATATTTTTGGTACTCATTTCTGTCAGATATTTAGTCGACATAGGATTAGGACAATTGAAAAAATCCAGTCCCCTCATCGTGAATCGAACCCGCGACCTCAGGCTAAAAGACAGTCTCAAATTTTCGACATCGAATTGAAAGAAAATTTTCTGTGACATGGGTCCGGCCGTATGTCGCCGGCATCCCATACCTAGGACCCGGGTTTGATCCCACAAGATGTGGCTTCTGTAGACAAAGTGGTCCTGAGGCAGGTATGCTTGGAGTACTTCAGTTTCTCCTGGCAATTCACATTCCAGCGCTTTATGTGACCGATAATGGCTTAAGTTAACAAAGTACGAAATTTGGTCTACATTTATTTTATAGCGGCGTATTTATACTTGAAAATTGTTGTAGAAGTATATTTATATTTATAAATATTCATCGAACAATATAAACATTTCAGAAGAAATTGGTGCTGAGGATGCTCTAAAGATTTTTTATGAGACTACTGGAAGCCTGGACCGCCTCTGTGTCCTAGTGGCCGGAGTTCCTGGCTACAGATTCAGAGGTCCTGAGTTCAATTCTCGGCGCTATAAGATTTTCTGAGAAGTAATTGGTTTGGAACGGGGTCCACTCAGCCTCGTGAGGATAACTGAGGAGCTACTGCAGGGAAATAGCGGCTCCGTTCTAGAAAACCGAGATTAACTGCAGTGGGGATCCGTTGCGCTGACCACGCACCACCTTCTAACCGCTAAAGTTCGCACTAACTTTGCCGACAAGTGGCGGTCGCTCAGTCGGTATAGTTCGCTTGGGGACTAAAGCGACAGAGTTTTTTATACTGTCGCGCAGTACTACACAATTCTTTCAGCGGACCAGAACATCATTTCACCACAGACCGGTGCCTCTTGATCCGCCGCGGAAACTAGAGTCCATTCCCGTTCTGTGACATCCAGTTAACTATACCACGGACCGGTCCCGTCTAACTATAATATCCGTGATCTAGACTCTCGACCTCGGTGCGTTATCTATCGGTCTCATGGACCACTGACTGTTTTCAGAGCGTTCCAAACGGACCATGCGACAGATTGTTATGTAACAGTGTTCACAATCCAGTAATCACACGAGATGTTAGTAACTGGTGTCACAGGAACGGAATTCATACATTCATCAACGGCTAAACCATCCTTTGTTGGGCCCCGGCCTCTTCTTCAGTTTCCGAATCGTTTTTATATAGACGATAGGACTCCTTGGACGTGGGATCAGCCCGTCGCAAGGCCGCTACCTACACAGGACAATACAAACACGGAATAAACGCACACAAGAGCCCTCCACTGGCCCCTATCCTGAACCAGATCAATCCAGTCGATGCAACCCCTTCCTATCCCTTTAAAATCCACAATAAAAGTAAAGCTGTCCCTGCGCCTAACTAATTAAACACTACGCCACGGCGGCGTATGGGGGAGTGGATGTACAGATCCACATTTTCTTGACCTCGGCACTAGTTGGAGGTGAGTGGTCAGCTTCGCGCTCCGGACACTTTACACATCGGATAGGAGGTCGGGTGGACACCAAAGCCGGTGTGGAGGATGTGGGGAGGAGAATAATTCTGGACCCTACCAGGAATCGAACTCCAACCCCTCGTTCGTCCACCCCGTAGGCACCAGTCACTATACTGACTGAGCTATCCCGGCAAGGTAACGCTGGGTAATATGTTCAAAATGCTTAGAGCAGCTGTAACAGGTCAGATNATTCTGGACCCTACCAGGAATCGAACTCCAACCCCTCGTTCGTCCAGCCCTAGGCACCAGTCGCTATACTGACTGAGCTAGCCCGGCAAGGTGACGCTGGGTAATATGTTCAAAATGCTTAGAGCAGCTTTAACAGGTCAGACGGAGCTAAATTCCGACAGAAAAGGAAAGTCAGAGGCATGAACCTGGACCTATTGCATTTGCGTTTCTACAACAAGAGCAGGAAGCTGCGCTTCAGTACCTCCAATGCAGCCCTGACTCCTGGAAAGAGCGCCACATACATCTCCGCCCTCCCCCACTGAACATTAGCGGGATGTCCGGAAGACGGTCTAGATTAGATTAAGCTTCTGGAACTTCCTCTAGCTCACTGGGCACCGTGAAGTCCTGCTGACTCACCGTACGAAACGCTAACAGAACCATTCCACCCTTTTAGATGAGCCGATAAACATTCACTAAGCACAGTAAAGTGCTTACATAAGCACCACGGCACTCAACGGAGGTACAGCTCCTAGCATCTTAACCTAACCTTTAGATGCAGATGTGTGGTCAGTTTCACGCTCCAGCCGTTTCAGTCCCGGGGTAAAGATCTGTGGAACCCAGTGGCCGGATTTTTCGAATGGCCTAATCCATCCAGCCGCACTATGGCCCTGGAGCTGACTCAGCCTCTAACAGAAATGAGTACCAGGAATCTTCCTGGGGGTAAAGGGCAACTGGAGCGTAAGTCTGACCTCACGGCCATCCGTAAGCCGACTGTCTAGAAAATGTGGGAGCCTCGACGTCTCACAAACCCTATGGGCCTCCACGGCATGCTACAGGGACAGCCTGCTGGTAGCGTGATCATTGAAGGAATTCAGAAAGACATGGAGGAAGGGGGTCGTAAGCCAATTATACCGGAATTTACTTGGAGGGACTGAGGAATACCACAAGAATTGCCAGTGAGGAAAGTCGGTTATCCGGCCGAGATTCGAACCAGAAGCTTCCAGTAAACTTAACGGTAAGAAGAAATATAAAGTAAAGGTAAATCTGAAATTGTCTCTGTGCTTAATTAACTAAGCATCACGCAATGAAGATGTATGGGGGAGTGGAGATATAACTCCACAATACTTAACTTCGGCCGGTCAGTTTAACCTCCGGGAAAATTTTCCAGGTGCCCACTTGATAGGCTACTGATTCGGTTTCGACGCTGTGTAGAGAAGCTTGTATCCTCTGCCGTGAATCGAACCACGGAAGTCCAGCTCACAACCTGTTACTATACCACCTGAGCTATCCTGGCCTTGAAGATCTATAGTAAATGTCGCCTGTCGCCGCAGATCGGACTAGCTATATTTCTTCTTCTCCTTCAGGGGTCCGCACCAATCGCAGTTCACAACCCCCCCCCCTCCAAATGGGTTTAGAACGAAGGACACAGATATACGGAGAATTGTGCAGCTGTGTGAGACACAGAATGAGCATCGCAATATTTCTGGGCGGGACGAGCCCCGCTAATTGCATTATCAGCCCTCCAAACGCCGCCGGACCCGTCGTCAGGCGACAACTGGAAAGCAGTTGAGGCCCAGAGCTGCGGACGGAGTGTACCGGCCGTGACGCAGAGCACCCACCCAAGCGTACGGAGCAATCTGGACACAGCCCGAACCAAAGCAAGCGGCAGGCAGAACTGCTTTCTTCGCAGGAATATATCACCTCCATCTTCAGAATCAAAGAATATGCCAAGCCAAAGAAACCCGAATAAACTGCTGACGTCTTAGGCATCTTTTCATATGAATCCCTTACCAATGCCCATACATACTCAGCCTCTAACAGAAATGAGTACCAGGAATCTTCCTTGGGGTAGAGGGAGGCCGGAGCGTAAGTCTGACCTCACTGCCATCTGTGAGTCGACCGTTCAGAAAATGTGGGAGCCCACGCCTCACAACCATATCCACGCACTGTTACAGGTATAACTTCGCGTGTAAGGCCGATATCCTCAACGCCATCTGCGAGCCGACTTTCTAGAAAACGTGGGAGCCTCGACGTCTCATAATACCATGGGCCTCCACGTCCTGTTACAGGGATAGCTTTACAAACTTTTTACTGTCATCCTCCAGTGAACGTTTATATACATATAACATCACATGCCTCTATATTTTTATACCTTAACTTGGGGTTCGAATTCCTCTCAGGGATACGATCTTCATTTCCCTCCGAAACGTCGCTTGACTACGCGGCGTTATATTCCAGAAAATATAATCCCTGATGTATAAATGAGTCTGGAAAAATGTGAGGATTACGAGGAAAATTGTGTTGCTTGTTCATCTGTCGTAGAGTTAATAAACATAATAACTAACGTTCATGGAGCTGAGCCCTTTTTGAGAACCCGCCAGTTATGCAGCTATTCAAGAACTTCCCAACATTTTACGGAACCCGAAGGTTCATTACCGTGTTCACAACAGGTCGACACTGGTCCCTATCGTCAGCCAGATCAATCCAGCCAATACCACCCCATCCTAACTCTCTAAGATCCATTTTAATATTATCCACCCACCTACGTCTTGGTCTTCCTAGTTGTCTCTTCTGGCTTTCCCACCAAAAAGTACAAAATAAATTGTCCTTACATTTTATTTTCCTTCATATCATCTCGGATATGACGCCGTGTAGTCCGGTATAAGATTTCTGTCGGACTACAGAGACTATACCCTAAACTAAAATGGGATTCTAAATTACTGTTGGGATTTCCGTGCCACGAAAGCCGCGCATGTTCAAGCTGTTTAGCCTTCTACAGAAATCATTCCAAAATTAATAAAATATTTTGAGTTACACTTTCATATTCAGTAAGCAATTTTATTTCATCATTTCCGGTTTGAAAATTATAGGCCACGGAAACCCCGACAATAATGTAGAATTATCCTATATTATGGTTTCAATGTTCGCTATATTCCTCTGTCACCTGACCCGAGAGCAGTCCGCCAATCGTGGGAGGTTACGAAGCGTACCAGTGCGCCACTGAATACCAGAATATAAAGCCGTTTTAATTTATGCTGCGGTTTAAAGATCGCTTATCAAATACCAAAGTCTTAGCATCTGAAAGCGTCTTTCTGTAAAAGGAACGGGTCTGTACAGCGTGGAATTGATCCATTGGCTTGGAGCACAGCCCTTAACAACAAGCGCGAGGGAGCTTCATAGCGATTCCCCAAAGACAAAGCAGAAAGTGCAAGAGGGTGGGTTTTATATGTAGAAGCTAACAGAACAATCGATCACAAGGCCCGGGGGTTGGATGTCTGTTCTTCATCAACAAGGTGGTGAAAGTATCCCAAATTAAATTATCACCCAGTCAGTTTAGGTTTTCTTCCTCCCCATGGTTTTTCGAGTTACTCTGGTGTAACACAACATAGAGGTAGTCACAAGCGCACACGTCGATAAAGCGGAATGCCTGGTTCAGGGGCAAAGCGACATCACACTCATCCCATCTCAAGAGGAGATATTTCCGCGCCTTAAGAGGGTAAAGTTGTATAAAATCTTAATTAATTGAGCATGAAGCCATGGAAATTTATCTTTGACCTCGGCATTAGATCGAGATGAATGGGTAGCTTCACGCGCCGGCCGCTCTACTCCGGGGACACATTTGAGAGGAGGCTGTGTGAGCCTCAGAGCCGGTCTGGACGCTGGGGAGAACAGAATAATCTCTTCTCACTTCCGGTGACTTCTGTTTCGAAACTATACTGTGCAACTATCGAAGCAGATAAACACTGGCGTGCGTACCTCGCAGAGAATACCTACATTCGCCCACACATGGCATCCAAATGTCACTCACTATCGTGGCATCTGCAAAAATTCCACTCATCACAGCATCTCTGACGGTGTGTCACACCTTGATCAACAAATCCCGTGGCCTGTAGTCCGCAAGCGAACTATAACGACTCGACCGCCGTTTGTCGGCGAAGTTAGTGCCAACTTTTGCGGATAGAGGGTGTCGCGTGGTCAGCGCAACGAATCCCGCCTGCCGTTAATATCGAATTTCTGACCGGAGCAGCTATTTCCTTGAAACAACTCCTCAATTATCCTCACGAGGCTGACTGGCCTTCGTTCCAGACCCAATAATTCTCAGAAAATCTGGTAGCGCCGGGAATCGAATCCGGGACCTCCAGATCTGTAGCCAGGAACTCTTAACCACTAGACCACAGAGGCTATCAATTTACCTTATATACAAAATGTTCTGCTTGCTACCTTTTTCACGGTGGAGTCGGGATAACTCAGTCAGTATGGCGACGGGATACGGGCTGGATGATCGTGATTCGATTTCCGACTGGGGCAAGGATTTTCTTTTCTCCACAGTATCCAAAACGGCTCTGGGGCCCACCCAGAGTCATATACAAAGGGTATCAGAGCTTCTTTCTCCGGGGATAGAGCGGCCGGTGCGTGAAACTGGCCAACAATGGTGGACTTATACCTCCATTCCCACATGTCTTCATAGCATAGTGATTAATTAACCACAAGCAGAATTTCACGTTTCTTTTTACCGTCCTTCGACACTGAAATTTGAGGCAACAACTTTTTTCCCGAAACGTCGGTTGACTGTCAACGGACTACAAGGCAATATATCCCAGAAGCTACCGCTACATGACTGACAGTCATATCGACTCCCACGTGGGAATTTCACGGGGATATTGTCTGTCCGTGTCTATCAATATGATGGTAATGAAACATCCGTCTTCTCGTCTAACGGTCCGGTAATACATCCGCTAACTGGCCCTCTGTATATTGAAGTTTCTTTTGTCATACGTTCCACTCCTGTTCTGTGGTTGCCAAGCAACTGTAACCTGCTCTGAATGATAAAGAAGAGGTCAGAATAAGAGTGACGTATGGAACAAACACGACAACATCAGACCGTCGCAAGGTGGTTACCTACATACAGAATATCACCAACACAGAATAAACTCACACAAACATCCATGCCTTGTGTGGGATTCGAACCCACGATCCCAGTATTCGAGCGGACGAAAAAGGTTCACGCCTCAGACCGCGCGTCCACTGCGATCGGCGAATATACCACAGATTCAGATAATGTCCACATGTTACTGAAATTTAATCAAAATCGTTACAGCCATTTTCGTGAAAATCATTTTTTACGGTCCACCTGAAGAGTACCTACTTATGTTCTTATTCACTAGGCAACCACCTACAGCAGATAAACATCCGTTCAGGGGCCAGAGGTACCCAACCTCCCATCCAATGGGTACCGGGTACTTTTTCCCCGGGGGTGAAGCGGTCGGGGCGTGAATCTGTCCTCTCAACTCTATNTACATGCCAGGCACATGGGAAAGCGAAACAACACTGACGCTGTAAATCAACAAAACAACACATAATAGTAAATAATCAGACGACGTAACTGCCTTTAATGAATGCTAGGGAATTTCAGCAATGTGACTGCCATGATTACGCAAGAGATTGGTATCTGAGACACACCGGTACACTTGCACTGAACGTGGCGCCTGTACAATTTCAATAGAAGTACACTCTTACCCACAACACAATGGCACCCCTTCCTTGTACGACTAGGCCTTATATTACTGCCAAAATAAAGATTATTATCATTATCTCGCCTACGGCAATAAGGATAGCTCAGTCAGTATAGTAAGGGGATAAGGACTGGATGGACGGAGTTCGAATCCCGTCAGAAGCAAGATGTTTCTCTACTCCACAGCGTTCAGACAACCTCTGGGGCCAACCTAGACTCCTATCCAATTGGTACCAGGGACGATTTCCCTGGGTGTAAAGCGGTCGGTGCGTGAAGGTGACCACTCACCTCCACCTAGTGCCGAGGTTAAGAATGGTGGAGCTATACCTCCACTCCCTTATGTCTTCAGGGCACAGACCTTAATTAATTAATTTTACCTTTTATGTAGCCTAGGAAATAACACGATGATTTTAATGAAGTGACGTGGTAATTTATCCTCTTGAAACGGAAGGAACTTCGCCATGATTTTGTATCGTGCTACATAGCGTCCCTTGACATTCGCCGATGTCACAGCCTCAAACCCAAAATTTCATAACCTGTTTACATTTTCCTCCGTTTGCGAGCGCAACCGCTGGGAATTTTGTGCATGTGAATTTTCTAATTTGTATGATTTGAGGTTATCACAGCGCTAGTTACGAAGAGTTCTATCTTCAAAAATAAAATTCCGTGTATTCGGTCGAGAGTCTCTGATTTCCACTTGATTTTACCAGGGTCACTTGGTCGGCTCATATTTCCGACCCTGAAGATGGATGCGACATGTTCCTCCGAAATGCTGGTTGACTTCCAACGAACTACATGGCGTTTTATCCCAGATGAGACAGATCTCTTCATTTCCTAACTTGTTTACCTTTTAGACGGCCCATACACGTACGAGTCTGGCTCGCGAGTCCGGTTCGGCGAGGAGCCGGGCTCGGATTAATTTCACCACACACGTATGAGCGTGGCGACCCACACAAGGACGAGTTTGGCTCATTGGAACCGGAGCAGAGTCGGTCTCGCGAGCCAGACTCGTAAGTGTATGGGCCCCCTTACACCCTAAGCAGCTTCCGCCCGCCCTCCCATACATGACTATACAGCCCTTGTGGACTTTGGCTGATTTCCCAGTTTCTTAATCCTATACAGTCGATAGGACTCCTTAGACGGGGNCACACTGATTTCGCGTACATGCCAGGCACATGGGAAAGCGAAACAACACTGACGCTGTAAATCAACAAAACAACACATAATAGTAAATAATCAGACGACGTAACTGCCTTTAATGAATGCTAGGGAATTTCAGCAATGTGACTGCCATGATTACGCAAGAGATTGGTATCTGAGACACACCGGTACACTTGCACTAAACGTGGCGCCTGTACAATTTCAATAGAAGTACACTCTTACCCACAACACAATGGCACCCCTTCCCTGTACGACTAGGCCTTATATTACTGCCAAAATAAAGAAGATTATCATTATCTCGCCTACGGCAATAAGGATAGCTCAGTCAGTATAGTAAGGGGATAAGGACTGGTTGGACGGAGTTCGAATCCCGTCAGAAGCAAGATGTTTCTCTACTCCACAGCGTTCAGACAACCTCTGGGGCCAACCTAGTCTCCTATCCAATTGGTACCAGGGACGATTTCCCTGGGGGTAAAGCGGTCGGTGCGTGAAGGTGACCACTCACCTCCACCTAGTGCCGAGGTTAAGAATGGTGGAGCTATACCTCCACTCCCTCATATGTCTTCAGGGCACAGACCTTAATTAATTAAGCATAGAGGCAATTTTATCCTTTATGTAGCCTAGGAAATAACATGATAATTTTAATGAAGTGACGTGGTACTTTATCCTCTTGAAACGGAAGGAACTTCGCCATGAATTTGTATCGTACTACATAGCGTCCCTTGACATTAGCCGATGTCACAGCCTCAAACCCAACATTTCATAACCTGTTTACATTTTCCTCCGCTAGCGAGCGCAAACGCTGGGAATTCTGTGGACGTGAATTTCCTAATTTGTATGATTTGAGGTTATCACAGCGTTAGTTATGAAGAGTTCTATCTTCAAAGATAAAATTCCGTGTAGTCGGTCGAGAGTCTCTGATTGCCACTTNCAGATGAGACAGATCTCTTCATTTCCTAACTTGTTTACCTTTTAGACGGCCCATACACGTACGAGTCTGGCTCGCGAGTCCGGTTCGGCGAGGAGCCGGGCTCGGATTAATTTCACCACACACGTATGAGCGTGGCGACCCACACAAGGACGAGTTTGGCTCATTGGAACCGGAGCAGAGTCGGTCTCGCGAGCCAGACTCGTAAGTGTATGGGCCCCCTTACACCCTAAGCAGCTTCCGCCCGCCCTCCCATACATGACTATACAGCCCTTGTGGACTTTGGCTGATTTCCCAGTTTCTTAATCCTATACAGTCGATAGGACTCCTTAGACGGGGGAGCAGGCCGTCGCAAGGCCGCTACCTACACACAGAATAAACGCACACAACAGACATCCATGTCGAACCCACGTTCCTACTGTGTGAGCGGGCGAAGACGGTTCATGCTCTAGACCGCGCGGCCAGCCACTGTGATCGGCTTCAGCCGAACTCTCCGTCCTGAAAGGGGACACTTTTACGTACATCACTTCCTTTGCATCAGGCTGTACGGCGTATAACACAAAGCTATAATATAATGAAACAGGCCGCCTTACGTTGATGTACTGCTGGCTGTATAAAACACAGATAGATCCACGTGACAAGAGGAGTAATTATCGTAGTGGGCCCGAACATTCAAAAAGTCGTAACAAAATAGAAGTACACGGAGGATCGGGGTGGCTGTACATCATGCTCGGCTCTTATCTGTGATCCAGCTTCTGGTGGGAGCTGCGCTCGGCTGTCACATCCAGAAACATAATTCAGGATCACAAGAAGGCTCCGACAGACGGGTAGCACGTTTCCCTGACTACAGGACTGTCAAGACGGGCAGAGCTCTGTGGAGCACATTTCTTTGCGTTCGTATCTGAGAGAGAAACAGAGTGACGAGAAGAGAAGTAAGGTAATAGGAGGAGAAAGAGAGGAAGGTGAAGAAGGGGGAGGAGGAGGAAATGTAGAACAGGAGAACGAGGGAAGGAGGAAATGAAGAACAGGAGAACGAGGGAAGGAGGAGTAGAAAAACAGGAGAACGAGGGAAGGAGGAGTAGAAAAACAGGAGAACGAGGGAAGGATGAAAGGAAGAACAGGAGAATGAGGGAAGAAAGAAAAGGAGAACGAGGGAGGGAGGAAAGGAAGAACAGGAGAACGAGGGAAGGAGGAAATGAAGAACAGGAGAACGAGGGAAGGATGAAAGGAAGAATAGGAGAACGAGGGAAGAAAGGAAAGGAGAACGAGGGAGGGAGGAAAGGAAGAACAGGAGAACGAAGGGAGGATGAAAGGAAGAACAGGAGAACGAGGCAAGGAAGAAAAGAAGAACAAGTGGAGAATGAAAGGAAAATCATGAGAACGATGGAAGGGGAAAAGAAGAGCAGGAGAACGAGTGAAGGAGGAACAGGAGAACGAGGGCAGGAGGAAGAAAGGAAGAACAGTGGAGCGAGGGAAGGAAGAGGAAATGAAGAACAGGAGAACGAGAGAGTAAGAGAGAGGAGACAGTCTACGAAGTGAAGGAGGATAGGAATAATAGAAGGAGGGTAAGAAGGGAGAAGAGCATATGAAGACAAGAATGAGGACAGAATGACAATAAGAAGATGAAGAAAAGCAGATGAGTACAGGTAATAAAGTAGAGAAAAATTATAAGCAGGATAAGAGAAGAGGAAATGGACGGCAGTAAAGAGGAACAGAAGGCATTCTGGGGCATACGCATCTTCAGTGGAGAATGCGTCAGCGCCATCACGTGACACCGAGCACGGCAATCTGTCATGCAGCTAGCGGAATGCCATGCAAGTCGAGGCACGTCTCACAAGCAAGGAGATCGTGTGTGGTGTTCTCTGTGAGGTCCGGACGCGCAAGACAGGTGCAAAGTGTGACGCGGTTGATGAATAGCCGACAAGTGTCTCCGTGATGGAAAATAACTACTACAATTTAAACACTGGGTGTTTCTAAAGATTCGTACAACAGATATGAAATGCGAGATCATATCAACGCACGTGAAACATCTGCAAACCTAGAACACTAGTAGTCCCTAGACACAACTTCCGTATTAGATGACGAAACCCCGACATAGACCCCTGTATTGCGGACGTATGTTTCTGAAATTACCAAATTACGCAGCTCCCCACATGTAAAATAAAATTTCATTATAATGAAGCTCTTCCATCGTCGGTATAAAAAATTAGTTTCCTCACATGCAGTAGAGCCCCGGCTCAACTTCTCTCCTCTAGTAATAACAAAGTCCACATTCTAACCCTTTACCGTCTTCACTTCCTAAAGCTTTACCTTCCCCCAAACGTACCTCTACCAGAAGGTCAAATGCCTGGGAACGTTAAAAACATTATCTTGCCCCCCCCCCAAAAATATAGTCTATCTCACTTCCACCACTCTCATACATAGTGGGGCACGCGGTTGTGTAGTTGGTTGAGGCATTATGCTACAAATCGGAAGGTCGCGGGTTCGATTCCCAGTGAAGTGGATTTTTTCAATTGAGCTAATCCTTCCAGGCGCACTATGTCCCTGGGTTCGACTCAGCCTCTAACAGAAATGAGTACCAGGAATCTTCCTGGGAGTAAAGGGCGGCCGGCGCGTAAGGCTGGCAATCTTACCGCCATCTGTGAGTCGCCTGTCTATAGAAAATGTGGGAGCCTCGAGGTCTCACAACCCTATGGGCCTCCACGGCCTGTTACAGGAATAGATTTACTTTACCTTTTATACAGTATTCTATTCAGAGGTGGGCAAACTTTATAGCCGATCGAATTACGGGGTTGCAAGTGTTTCGAGAGGCCGAAAAGACATCAACCACATATTTTAAGTATAATTTATTCTAGAATAAGCGGAACAAATATCCACTACTGTAAATATCGCCTGAAACAAAGGCGGCTTATTTCAGGTGATGTTCCTATGGAACAACACACATCACTACTTTGAGAAACTTAAAAACAAGTCGATATAATTACATGAAATTTTTACAAGAGTTCCGCGGGTCGTACAAGCTCTCACTTGCTGATCCTGCCCGCGGGCCGTAGTTTGCCTATGACTGATTTAAGGCACTGGGTAACAAATTAAGCTCAACGCGACAAGGCAATCCTTAGCAATAAGTGCACCTCACAGTTAGTAGATTACGGGCTGGACGGCCGCGGAACTGGGGTTCGATTCCCGGAAGGGATGGAGGTTTTTATCTTCTACACACCGCTCAACCGGCTGTGGGGCCCACCCAGCCTCCTACCCAACTGGTGCTGCGGGCTCCCTTCCACTGAGTAAAGCGGCCACGCCTTGAACATGACAACAGTCCTCCGTCTAATGAGGGGGAATGGAGGTACAGCTCCACTATTCTTGACCTCGGCACTTTCCACCCCTGCCACGGGGAAAGGGCCCACGTACCCATTGGATACGAGGTCGGGTGGGCCCCACAGCTCTCTGGACGCTGCAGAGTAGAAAAATACATCTTATCCCTGCCGGGAATCAAACCCCGGCCAATAGCCCGTCGCCATATCGACTGAGCTACCCGACTCCTGATTCTTTTAAATAATTTTTAAACATCTCTTCTGCGTCTCCAAAACGAAATTCTGGGCACAAAATATGGGAGTAATTTAAGCTGTAGATGTTATACACAGCCAGTGTCCTGAGGACATGCATCTTCTTTGCAGGAACACTGCCAATGACGTCGGCAAGACACAACTAAAAGCACAACGATACAACATTAAAAGAACATTTATTCTGTTCTGAGTATTAAGAATTTCTCCAGCAGTATAATTTACAAGATGGAATACTTCAAAACGTCTTCATCTGACTTTATGAATGGCGCCCTACAACGACGACGCACGGCTGATGCTTTTTATTTCCCACCCACTGCAATTATCGCGACTATAAATCATATTTCGGTTGGCAACCCTGCTTTACAGTAACAGCATGGGAGAGACACACAGCTGTAACATTTCACGTCAAATTTACTTTAGAAAATTACACATATAGCCAGCAGTAATACAACGTTTATATACACAACAAGCGCCCGTTCCACTCACGTATTGAACCTTACTCCATGGTTATGACGTCACAACATGGCGATACCGCGAGGAATCACGATCTGTGTGTGAGTTCTTCTATCAAACATATATTGCCAAACAAATTGTATTCTGCAGCCCATCAACAGTGTATACCAAATGCGGTACAGAAATCAATTACACATTTCAGTCGAGAGCTGCTTCTCATGTGCCCATATGCCTATGGAAGAACCGTGTTTAGAGACTGCACATTCCAGCCCACACTCACGTCAAAACTTTAAATTAGAAGCGCCATGACGTCACTTCTGACAGATTTCATTTCTCTAAAACCTTCTTATCAAGTTATAAGACACGACTTAAACTCCCCGCTCTCTGAATACTAAATTTTATGAGGCGCGACACCATGTGACCGCCACTATGGTCTATTTGTCAGAGTTCCTTGTTAGAGATCCAGAGATACCGCGTTCGATTCCCGGAGCTACCAGATTTTCTGAGAAGTAGTGGGTCTGGAATGGGGTCCACTCAATCTCGTGACGATATTCAAGGAGCTATCACAAAGTTATCATTATTTTTTTTCCTTGGCACTACAGCCCCCAATGGGCCTAGGCCTACCTCCATGAACTCCGTTCACTTCGGTTTTTCTAGATCTTACACATTCGGTAGGACTCCTTGGGCGGGTGATCAGCTCGCTGCAAGGCCTCTACCTGTACACAAACACAGAAAAACGCACACATACACAAACTAAACATCCATGCCCTGAGTGGGATTCAAACCCACGATCCAGGTTTCCAAGCGAGCGAAGACAGTGCATGTCTTAGACCACTCGGCTACTGTGACCGGCGTTATCATTATTAAAGAGGTCAAATAAAACCTACCCTTGAAAGGTGAGGTCTGGTGACTTACTGACTTTCCAAGTCATCTCGGTAGCGTCTATATGTTTTGTTGCATGAAAAAGCCGAACCGTGCAGCCATACAAAACAAAACACAGCCAACTTTGCATAACATGGGGACATGCCGTAGTGTAGTGCGTTGAAGCATTATACTACAAGCAACAAGGTCGCAGGTTCGAATTCCGATGAAGTCAATGGATTTTTTAATTAAGGATGGTTATGAATGACGAACCGGAATGAATTTGGAATGATGTGGCCATGATCTTATTATGGCACTATCCCAGCGTTTTCCTTGAGGGACTGAGTAAAACCACTGCATACCGAGGAGTTTCATAACTTGTACTCTTCTCAAAGTATAATTAGAATGATCAAGCCCAGGAGGATAAGTTGAGCATGGCTTGTAGCACAAATGGGGAGAAAAGGGAAACATGTAGGATACTGGTGGGAAAGCCAGATGGAAAGAGACCTCTGGGAAGACCAAGGCGTAGGTGGGTGGACAATATTGTAATTGATCTTAGATATGATGGTATGGTAGGGATTGGATTGATCTGGCTCAGGATAGGGACCAGTGGATGACTCTTGTGAAAACTGTAATGAACATTCGGGTTCCTTAAAATGTTGGAAAAATCTTGAGTAGCTGCACAACTGGCGGCTTCTCAAGAAGGACTCAGGTACATGAGTGCGAGTGAGGGACTGAGTAAAACCACAAAACCCTCAATCAGGATAGCCAGTGTCCCCATTGAGATTCGAACGGAGCATGTCTCGAATACAAACCTGTACACCAACCTGTTAAGCGTAAGTAATGAGGACATAGCCTAAAGGGAGTTTCAGAGACTGCATAGAGGCTCTCCCAGATGTTTCCAGGAGTAGCATGAAATATGTTCACAGATACTGGTGCCATGTCATGTTCTAGCGTTACTGACAATGTTCCTCAACCAGAACTCCTGACATCGGATGTCGCATATTGAGAAATTTATCAGCGACCGCTAGCAAGTGGCTAACCCACGTCGGCAAGTTATCCAACTGGAATGAGACAGGCGCCAAAGTTGGCAGCCCTGCAGCCCTTACACCTATTAAACCGGAGAGTGTGTATATTTGTTCTGGTTTCATGCGTTTCCACACAGTTGCATCTGTTACGACCATAATTTTGCATCCAACATCAGGGTCACATTTACAGTCGTGGAGGCCCCCATCATTAAAAACAAAATTAGGTCCTAAAATATTTTCCCCGTTTCCTGTAATTAAAAATACTAAATTTTAGTGATTTTAAAGAAGAAAACGTCCAAATAAAATCTGTGGATTCTACGTCTGTTTTTTGGAAACCCCGGGGAAACCGACGCGGTCACTCCTGCCCCCCCCCCTTAAATTCGACACCTGTGAATATACTGGAAGATCAAACAACTGTTTTATTCTCCATAACAATTAAATGAAGCTTGTAGGATTTTAGGTTTTCACAGCGGTGACTGTAAAGAATGCCGTCTTTTGGGACGTGACGCCGAGCACATTCTGTGTGAACCGACGTTCTTCCGTAACGTCGGTTCACACAGGACCTGCACGACGCCACATCCCAGAACATGGCATTCTAAACTTAGGTTCTTCATATCTAAATTTGTAGGTATCTCCCCATGGCTCTACAGCGCTTTGTTGTATCTCAGCCGCCTTTTCAGTTGCTTAATCCACACGCAGTCGGTAGGACTCCTTGGACGGGGGATCAGCCCGCCGCAAGACCGCTACCTACAAACAGAACAAAAAAAAAACACAGAATACACGCACACAGACATCCATGCATTGAGTGGAATTCGAAACCACGATCCCAGGGTTCGAAGACGGTCCATGCCTCAGACCGCGCGGCCACGTGATCGACAAATTTGTAGGTATGGATGTATATACATATATATGTCATTAAAATATCGTTTTGCATACGAGCGTATGTAATTTATGAGGTTTTCAGTATGCATGTTCGTATTTCATTTATGTATTTCCTTCTGTCAAACCTGTCTTCTAAAGAGTGCGCTGTATACGTTTATAACGTTGTTTCTTTCGTCTAGAAATCTCTGCGCTAGCGTTCACGTCTGTTGGCCTGTTGTCCATGCATGGGAATCCTTCACTAAGTTCATTTCATATTGAGGTTTAACAACCCCATATTCATTTATTCCACTGTCTGGTTTCTTCATTTCACAATTTAATAGAACATGGGGAGAACGTCTGGAACTAGTCACGATCTGCTTACATCGGGCTCGGGTTCAAACCTGGCGTGAAGCATTTGTGAAACATGAAACAATTAATCTTTCTTATCGTCATTGACAGACAGACCTGCAGGCCACGAAGAAGGAACAAGTATACACTATTAAGTAAATATAATATTTCATAATAACCTTCTGAACTCCCGTGGCTTAAGGCCAAACTCACACAATAGGATTCTGTGATACTGATATTCAGCTAAGGACCGGATAGGATCTCATATGATCCTTACGTATAAGCTACTTATTCTCCCGTTAGAGATATTTCAGACAGACAACATTCCACCTGAATACAATCACGGAAAACGCCACTTGTATCGGTTCTACACATTGTTCGGCTGAAATACAGGGAACAAGATAAATTACTGTCACGTGTTAGAGTGATTCTCGACGGGGTTTCGGATTGGATATTGGATTTATTGACCATTTCAATATATTATTCCTGATTACATTTAATTATAGCACAATTGCTGATCTCCACACTTTAAAAATCAATGTTACAGTGTTCTCAGCCTGTTACTAGATGTATCCTGGTAACGGCTTCTAACAGTGAAGATTCCTCAGCTTCCGCGCTCACATCCCCTCTAAAGGACGGCTCCCTTCCAACTGGGTACTCTTGCAACTCCAATTAAGTGTTCTATTCACACACTAACTGAAAAACTTTAACCTTCTCCTTTGCTTATAACATCTCGACACACACCACGTAGAAAACGCCGCTCCTCTATTGAATGCATATCAGTTGCCGCGGGAACGTATTCACCAAGCCGTTCTCTAACAGCTTCCATCTATTCTTGCGTATTAAGAATACATGGGAGCATTGGACGTCGTTCCGTTGTCTGTTTCGCGGCCGTTGCCAAGAAACGAATGTTGTTCCAGAGCCGTTCGCTAGCAACGGCTGTCTGGCTCCACAGCTCTTCCTTTGAGGAAATATGCCAAAAAGACTATAAAAATAAAGATACAAGCAGTAATAGAATTCAGCTATCGCCACTTGAATTGCAAATTTACAACAGATTTTTTTAAGAACCGAGCATGATCATTACATGACCCACATTTGTTTCCCGAAGATTCTAGGTGTAAAAAATCGCGAGACTTCATAAGCTGCATGAAATTTGTCGCAGGCAAATGGGGAAGGCGAAGAGGGAGCAAGACACGTCACCTGCTGAACAATATATAAAACGGTGAAAAAAAATACTATATATAATTATGTGAACCTTATTTGCCTATATTAAAATGGGTTAATACAAAAAAAAACTCCGTGGTCTATAGTCCGCAAGCGAAGTATACCGACCGAGCGACCACCGCTTGTCGGCGAAGTTAGTGCCAACTTTAGCGGATAGAGGGTGTCACGTAGTCAAGCGCAACGGATCCCCGCGGCCGTTAATCTCGCTTTCCTAGACCGGAGCCGCTATTTCCTTAAAATAGCTCCAAAATTATAATCACGACGCTGAGTGGACCCCGTTCCAGATCCACTTCTCAGAAAATCTGGTAGCGCCGGGGATCGAACCCTGGACCTTTGGACCTGTAGCCAGGAACTCTGACCAGTAGCCCACAGGTTAGTATCGCAACAAAATACAATACTTATACAGGATGTCCCACGAGGAAACGTCAGTATTCTAGGAGTCGTAGTATCGGTCATTCTACGCAAAAAAAAAATTGTATAAGTACATGTTCCTGTACTTGCCTGCAAATATTAGACTCCCCACATCTCATTAGATATTCGCATTGTTTAGTTCCCGAGTTGATTACTTTCTTGGAAGGGACTTCCTTACTTCCTCATGGAGCTCAGCCATTCTTGATGAGAAGCCAAATCTGCAGCTACTCAAGAATTTCCCAGCATATTATGGAACCCGAAGGTTCATTACCGTGTTCACAAGAGCCCTCCACTACTTCCTGTCCTGAGCCATATCAATCCAATCCATACTCTCCCATCCTATCTCTCTAAGATCCATTTTAATATTGTCAACCCACCTACGCCTTGGCCTTCCCAGTGGTCTCCTTCTCTCTGCTTGGAAGGGACAGTACAAGAAAATTACATTGCACAGCCATGAACTTACTTACATGGGACTTTTAGGAGCTCCTTTACGTGCGGCAGTTAGAGGAAGTGTGACGCCTGTCTGGGGCTCAAGAGGACTGATAATAAAATGTATACATTAGCAACGTAAAGTCCGCTGAACTGTCGGCGCGGCTTCGCTGCAAAACAAACTTAATCGCCAATGCCTCTGGAAACGAACGAATGAATAAGGCTTTCACGCCACGACCTGGAGCGATTCATGTGGGTCCTGTTCTCACCAAATTCCCCTAAACACAACTTGGAAAGTTCTGCAGAAGCAGCTGCATTTATACCGAAACACAAAACTTCATAGAATAACTGCACAGAATTAACGGTCTGTTACTGTGGCCAGTCTGTTAGAGTAAAAAGGTAAAGTTATCCCTGTAACCGGCAGTGGAGGCCCATAGGGTTGTGAGACATCGAGACTCCCACATTTTCTAGACAATCGGCTCACAGATGATGATAAGGTTGTCAGCCTTACGCTTCGGCCGCCTTTTACCCCTAAGGAATATTCCTGGTACTCATTTCTGTTAGAGGCTGAGTCGACCTCAGGGCCATAGTGCGGCTGGAAAGATTACATAAATAAAAAAAAAAACATATCTCGAACCTCGACCTTCCGGCTTGTAGCTTAATGCCTCAACCAACTACGCTACCGCGTACCCCAGTTTGTTAAGTAAGAATGCATATCTAGGCTAAGGGCTGGATGACTGAGGAGTTAGGGTTCGATTCCCGGTAAGGCGAGAGATTCTTCTCATCTCGACAGTATCCAGACCACTTCTGTTGCCACCAAGCGTTTCATACAAAGGGTAAAATTGGGATGAAGCGGTCGTGGAGTGAACTTGACAACCTGCATCGAATACCGAGGTTACGAATCATGGAGCTATACCTCCACTCCAGCATACGCCTTCATGGCGCGGTTAATTAATTAATCCCAGATATATCTTTACCTTCACGCTTAAGGATCGCTACTGTGAAACAAAGTCATTCATATGTACCACTGCTGCCAACTTTCTGCTTCCTCCCAAAACTGTTCGTGACTCACTGTTCATCAATCAACCGCACAGTCTCGACACTAAATGCGTTGTGATACAAGTCACAGGAAAGTCCATCTGTCCGACAGTTTCTTCAACAGGCAAATAACCGTTAAGTACGAGATTTTCTGCCGAGAAACTCGAGAAACGGAGAAAAACGGAAAGGGGGCAGATAAGATGAGAGAAATGGATTGGGGAACTTCGGACCCTACTACTACTGGTCATTCCTAATGCATGCTTCAGTAAGTTCTGATGAAGACATCCCAATATCCGGACAGAAAGCCCACACAAAACATGAGGACTTAACGTAATCCGTAACCACGCGTCACACTTAGACACGGTGGTTACACCGGACCCCATGAGGTCTTTGCTGTAAGTAACCGCAGATTTTTTACTTGAGTAATTAATTTGCAGTGGACCAACTTCACAGGCGTCAAAGGGCAGGTTCGTGGCTTGAAAGTAACGATGTAATTATATTTGTGGTCGTGTAATTGAATGACGTCACCGTCTGCAATCAACATTTCTTTTATCATGGTAGCCGGTTGGAATCCCTTGCAAGCCAAGTTCCTGCCTTCCGGTTGTGTGTTGCTTGGCTTACTCTTCCACCCTGAAGACGGAAGCATCAGCTTCAAATACATACATATTATCAGTGTATAAGACCAAAGTATGACCACAAAGTCATGCTGCCGTGAAAGTTCGATTCCACGGAACGCCTTAAGGGAAAGCAACTAATCATACGGCCTTGTGCAGCGGGACAGACTAGCCCAGCTTCGCAGGCGTTTCGCATGCCTTTACCTTCTTAACTTTCATTCTATTACGTAACTTGTACAATAGCAGCATACGGCATTTAGCTTTTGTATGTTACGGTCAGTGGAGTTCTTAACAATCTGAATGTGATTAACAAACTTTTATTACAAACGAAGACCAGTATCTTTTGGGCTGTAACGCCACGAATTTCGAAGAAATCCAGACGTACTGTGGGAAGATATCGCTTCCATCCTCACGGTCCAAGACTGTACAAAGTACGAAAGCAGAAGCAGGCGAAAAGCCGGGCTTACTTTTTAACCATGAAGATGGAGGAGGTAAGTTCGTCCGAAATGTCGGGTTCCCTTCGAAGTGCGCAACGTTACAAGCCACACGACCGTAGTTTCGATGGCCACAGATGCGAGAACCTCATATGCAACCGACAAGACAAATCACTGGTTATTATAATTTGTCTAGTTTGCATATGATATAATGATTGTAATGTCATTTTCCGCGCCAAACAACGGATGTCTAACTTGACGAACAGGTTTTTATTGCCTCGGGTTGTGAAGAGATCCATTTCTAAACTTTTTCAGTGCCATATATACGGTACAAATCTCAACTCCTTAAAGCACAATGGTAACTAAACCTACAACCTGCTATAACATTAAAAAAACAATGCATTTTTACCGCACATTATATGTGTTTCCCAGGTTCTCACACTAGAGGGCGGTGGAAAATGTTAATCTAGCGGTAAACATTACGTCTCCGCTACAAAGCCCAACCGGTTAATGCTATTTAGGGAAACAGTCGCTGTTTATTGTGAGAACCACACGGAACACACAGATACACTCTGTGGGCAGAATGCAGAGTTTTAGTGTGTTCAGTCCGTACCTCACTTGAAACACTACGTCTCCGCTACAAAGCCCAGCCGGTTAATGCTGTTTAGGGAAACAGTCGCTGTTTATTGTGAGAACCATACGGAACACACAGATACACTCTGTGGGCAGAATGCAGAGTTTTAGTATGTTCAGTTCGTACCTCACAGGAAACATTACATCTCCGCTACAAAGCCCAACCGGTTAATGCTGTTTGGGGAAACAGTCGCTGTTTATTGTGAGAACCACACGAAACACACAGATGTACTCTGTGGGCAGAAAGCAGAGTTTAGGTATGTGGAAGCATGTGGTAGAGCCACTGGGCTCTATAGGGTTGAATCACCGTGTGGGAACAGCTCCTGGTCCCCAGCACTGCACACGCCAAGGAGCGTTGTAGTTGAACATAAAACTCAAGTAGAAGTTGAGGTCAACTTGAATCACTCTTGTATTCAAGGATCAATAATATTTCGGTGGCGAGAGGAAGGCGAAGCATCTGAACAATGGATGCTGTGGTCCGGCGCGACCCCGCTGACCCCTCAACCTCGCCCCTTCAATCTGAGATCTCATTCTATGCAAATCCCCACCCTAAATCCCATGAGGGAAGGTACGACACAAGGAGATGGGGNCTATACAAAAGCCCGCCCAAAAACCCCAGAGGGAAGGGACGAAAAAAGGGGGGGGGGGGGGGGGGGAAACTGCCCTTACAGTATGGTCATAACTTTCGTAACATGAGAAACGGGACTGTACTTGGTGGTCCGGATGACAGGGAGGCCAGAGTGAGACCTCAAGCCACGTACAGCCGTACCTCTAAGTAGGACTTCGAGACTTACTAATATCCCAATCTATGATCCAGCGAATTAAAAAAAAACTTTACGACTTGCGTTTTGAATTTCCCGATTTATGCCTGGAAACTTGAATTTCGGACTTAGCCATGCTGTATTGCTATGGAGACTCAAACGTAACTATTGCTGATCCATGGTAAAATTTCACAGTACACTGTACACTGTACAGACGAGCACCACGCCGTGTCCTCACACGAGCTGCAAAGTGCACTGATGCCGACGGTGAAATTTTCGGAAATGTATTATACAGAGTAAACTGTACCAACGTTGTCCCTTGAACAATAAATACCGGTATTGGAAACAGTACGTAATATCTCTTTCTTATCAACAGTTTTGGAACTGTACAGTGAAATGGCTCTATCTCGGGAACCGTTCGGAATAGGACATACGTGTATGTACATATACACTTTTTTGCTTAGAATTACCGACACTATGAATTCTCACAATACTGACCTTTTGTCCTGGGACACCTGTATTCGTATGTGTATGTGTATATATATATATTTGTATATATATATATATATACACGTGAGTGTGTGTGTAAGGAGAGAGAGAAGAGAGACTTTTCTTGAACGCTCAAACGAATGTGAAGATAGGAAATATCATTAACACATCTAAACTCATATAAATTCTAAAAAGTAAAGTTGTGCCTGTGATTAATTAATTAACCACCGCCCCATGAGACGTATGGGGGAGTGGAGGCATAGCCGAACCACTCTTGACCTCTGCACTATATAGAGATGAGTGGTCAGCCTCACGCCCCAGCCGCTTCACCCCCGGGGACAGAGCCCTCGGTAACCCTTGGACAGGAGGCTGGGTGGGCCCTTACATTTCCTAACCTGACTGGGGATTTCCCCAAACGAGGGAAAGATGGCCGTATGGCGCCCTGGACAGCAATACGAGCGCTTGCAGAAGCCAGGAGGAGGGCTGCTGTCTGCCAGTAAGTACCGTGCAATCGTTTAGACATTTCAGCCTAACTGCCGGTCGCACTGACGTGACGTGCAGCGGTCGGTCCTTTCAAACAGTTCACATATATCGGCCACCTGCATTCATACATCTGGCCCACCCCACTGTAGTTTAGGAGTCGGAATAGCTCAGTCGGTATAGACAAGAGCTATACGACCAAAGACTACGGTTCGAATCCCAGCAGTGGGAAGATTTTTCTGTCCACCACAGCGTACACACCAGGTCTAGGGCCCACCCACCCTATCTAATAGTTGCCGGGGGGGTCTTTCCCGGGGGTAAATCGGCTGGAGCGTTAATACAACCACTCGCCTCCATCTAGGGCCGAGGTCAAGAATGGTGGAGCTTAAATCTACCTACGGCTCTACAGCCCTGTCTTCAACCATGGCCGCTTTTTTAGTTTCTAGATCTTTTATACAGTCGACAGGACACCTTGGATGGGGGATCAGCCCGTCGTAAGGCCCCTACCTACACGCAGGACGGCACAAACACAGAGTAAACGTAAACAGACATTCATGCCTCGAACCCACGATTACAGCGTTTGAGCGAGCAAAGACCGTCCACGCCTCAGACCGCGCGGCTACAGTGATCGGCTAGGGGCTAGCCTCCACGCCTGTCTTCATGGCACAGAGACAAATCTGTCTGTGTAGCTCAGCATCACATTTTTGTATGAAGTAAAACAGATAACTTAGAGCCTTCGCCCAAATCATCAATTTCGTCTCATCTTGTTCTTTAATTATAAAGACATCTGATTCGTCCGCACAAGGATTTAGGCCGTCCTGCCCTTCCCGGTGAGAATCAAGTCTCAAACGACTTATGGATGATAAGACTCTTTGGATAGCGACACAGCCCCCCGCAACGCCGCTAAATAAATATGACAAAATAAACTCAGATACATCCTTGCCTCGAGTCCGATGCGAACCCATGATCCCAGTACTCGAAAGGGAGTAGATATGTCACAACGTAGACCGTCCGGCCACAGCGACTGACAATTTTTAAAGACAATTATTTTTTGTCGTGTTGTTAGCTTCCGCCGCTATCAATAACTAAGTCCATTATTTGTCGAGTGACAAAAATATTATTTCTGGACATTATCCATCCATCGTTTGGGCCCAACTGAGCAGGTTTTACCTGAAAACTGAGACACAATCCAGTCTCTGAAAAGTTGTGTTTTTAAATAAAAACAGGGCGGTGTTTCAGATAAAAAGAGGACGATAATGTCCAGAAACATAAACTTTTAAGAAAAGTAAAGTTCTGTCTCTCTCTGGCTCTATGGGCGTTTGGACCTTGGTCGCTTTTGGTTTCCCAGTCCTATAAACAATCGGTAGGACTATTTGAAGAGGGATCAGCCCGCGGCAAGGCCGCTACCTACACATGACAACACAAACAGACATCCATGCCTCAAGTGGGATTCGAAGCCACGAGCCCGGGGTTCGAGCGGGCGAAGGCATTTCATGCGTTACACCGCGCAGCCACTGTGCTCGGCAGGGCTCAATTAATTAAGCATCACTCCAAGATATATGGGTGAGTAGAGTATAGCTCCAGGCATCCTTACCCCTCCCAACACTAGTCGGAAGGGGTTCTAAGCTTCGCGTCCTTGTCGATTAACCCCCGGGGGGAAGTCCCCGGTACACACGATGCTGTGAGGGTCCACACGAGCCGGTCTGAAGGATGTGTACAAGAGAAAAATATCTTGGCCATGCCAGGAATCGAACCCCAAATTGCTGGCAGTGCAGCCCCTAGCCCGTCTCTATACAGAACTGAGTTCTAGTAAAGTTAATTTTGTTTCATCCTATAAAGAATACGTTTGTGTTCAGAATTGAAAAATTCCTTCAAAATGCGACTTCCCACCCT
Organism: Cryptotermes secundus; assembly: GCF_002891405.2. NCBI lineage: Eukaryota > Metazoa > Arthropoda > Insecta > Blattodea > Kalotermitidae > Cryptotermes > Cryptotermes secundus. Next base: position 11,043 of record NW_019742561.1, on the reverse strand, counting down.
GGGAAATACGCAAAGCAATCACCATTCCTTGCACCCCATCCCGTACTAACTATACCAGCGGTACCCTTAACTTTCCTGGAGACATGTCTGAGGGTGGAGAAATACAAAGGGGTAGTAGCTTCTTGGGTAAAGAATGAAGACAAGGAGCCCAAGCAAGGAATGAGATTCCAAAACTGAGATTACGAACAAAATCAGCAGACAGTGAAGTGAACTGCAATTAAGAGAAGTTAACTGAAGAATCAGCATCCCGTTTGCACTGCATGTATAGTCTGTTCCAAAAGTTAGGTTTCACAATTTAAGTCCAATATCAAAGACGCATTAATGGTAAAAGTTGAACGTAAAGCTATCCTTGTGACAGGCCGCGGAGGCCCACAGAGTTGTGAGACGTTGAGGCTCCCACATTTTCTAGATACTCGGCTCACAGATGGCGGTGAGGTTGTCAGCATTACGCGCCAAGCTATCCCTGTAACAGGCCGTGGAGGCCCATAGGGTTGTGAGACGTCGAGGCTCCAACATTTTCTAGACAATCCGCTCGCAGATGGCGGTATGGTTGTCAGCTTTACGCGCCGGCCGCCCTTACCCACAGAAAGCTTCCTGGTACTCATACTTCTTGGAGGCTGAGTCGACCCGAGAGCTATAGTGAAGCTGGAAGGATTAGCAATACTTGTCGCACTGTTGGCTTGTGGGTTACTTGACGCTATCAGTAACCATACTATACAGTGTCGAGTGGTAAAAGACAACTGACCAGAAAGGGACTTAGAAGGAAGCGATCGTGTGACCTAATAGAGGTATTATCCTTAAACTGTCCTGAAAGGGGCTGAGGAAAACCATGAAGATCCTGTCACTAGAACCGAGCATCTCCCGAAAGGAACTCAAGAACGTTGCCGCTGAGTGAACCCACTCGGTTTCACAACCTTGTTTTATCTGCTTCACGGTAATCTGACCTCCAGGAAAGTACACACGCCATTCGAATTGTTTTGATAGGACTGTCTTGAGCCCAGATCAGGTTACAACCTTCCCGAGGCTACAAAAGACACTAAAACAGTATACATGGACACACGGCTGTTTTAATTTCCAGAACTGCGCGTGGGGCATACTTGAACATGTCTCCATGGTAACAGCTTGTTGTAATGAGAGACCGGGACTACGATGGAGCAAGCCACAAGTGTAAACACTCGCTGTAATCCTGTAGAATTGTTTATTTCGGACCTCTGGCAGCAACCACAATCCTCAGATCGTCCCCCGCGCCGTGCTTGTCCACTGTTTCTGTGGTTACTTTGAGCTCAGGATTTACTCGTACATGCGACAGACGGGGCAGGTTGCTCGCAAGGTTCACACAGCAGTATCTGATTGCAAGCCCCAAACTTGACACTCCAACACGACGTACGGTGCCTGCCTTCCTTCCGTTATGCAATGCAAACTGCAATCCGCAGGCCGGGTGAGATCTTGATGTGATACTAGTTGCAGATGAAAAGTCAGTTTCAGGCCCTGGCCGCTTTACCCCGAAGAAAGAGACATTGGTACCCATTGGATAAGAAGCTGGGCGTGAACCAGAGCTGGTCTGGACGCTTTGGGGAGGAGAAATTTTGTCCCCACCGGGACTCGAACTCCGACCCCTGGGTCATCAAGCCCGTAGCCAATCGCTATCCAGGCTCCTTGAAGTATTAAAATCGTCTAAATATTTAAACACGCAGTTCCAACAACGCAGGGAGAACAGATACCGTAATCGGTATAGCACTGGTTACGGGCGGGACGACGGAGGGGTCGGAGTTCGAGTCCCGGTAGGGTTAAGAATTTTCCCTTTTCCATGTCGTCGAGACCGGCTCTGAGGCCCACCCAGCTTCCTATCAAATGAGTACCGGGGGCTCTTTCCCTGGAGGTTAAGCGGAAGGGGCGTGAAGCTGACCACTCACCTCCAACTAGTGCCGGGACAAGAAAATGTGGAACCATACATCCACTCCCCATACGCCTTCATGGCGTAGTGCATAATTAGTTAAGCGCAGAGCCAACTTTATCTTTAGCCCCTACAATGCCGTTCAATACATTACAAGTCGGCAGACGTTTCGAAAGAACAAGTCGCTTTCAGGTTCTCGGACAGAAACTCATGAAGAATTCTATCTTTTGGGATACGATGCCGTGTATGCAGTTAAAAGATAGCAGACGTTTCGGAGTAACATGTCACCTCCATCTTTAGGATGGCATAAGCCAAGCAGAAAACCGGCATGAAGAAGGTACAAGCTCTTTCATGGTTGGCTGTTTCTTCGACCATCAAAGCGGAAGCGACATGATCCTTCGAAACATTGACTTTCAACGGACTACACGCTGTTATATCCCAGAAGATGGAACTCCTGTACAAACGCCTGCTCGGAAACCTAAACAAACGAATCACTTAGAAGAATCTGCGAATATTAGAGGGTATTATTAAAATTGCATTCAAACGCCCAGTTATACAGTGACCAAAAGTGACACAATCTCAGCTACTGTCCTCATGATGGACACAGAAAAGGCGCTGGAAGAATTCTATTTATGTTCCGAACTCATTGGATTAAACGTCCGAAAAGGCCGTGATATTAAAATCAGTTTTAAAAAACTGTGAGCTAACACGTGGTTACGATACATTTGGCTCGTGTTGTAAATTCAAAAGCAGTTAATTTTGGAAACGCTAACGAAACTTCGGGTTCCATTAGAATGGAAACAACCATCTTAGCAACTATCATCTTCCGCAGAATTATTCAGCTTCACTTACTTAATTACAAATTAACGACGTAAAATAAGTAACCTGAAAATAACACGAGATGTGGAGGCGTATAGCGCGTCTAAAACATTTCTGATGGTACGTCATCATTACTTAGTGACGTAGATAATTACGTCATCATTAGATAGTTATTAAACTTTATTCTTAGCATGATCAGAACCTAAATCCCCAATCTCGCTGTCAGATAATTCTTCTGTTGGTTCCCTACTCAAATAACTACGTACGATATATTTTGTAACTGATTAACTTAAAGCTTGGCAGTTGTGATGTTACATTTGCATCCCTTATCTCTCAAAAAGTACTGGTAACGTACAGTTGTGTGGGATTAGCGTCCACTGCCATCTACCGGAGATGTGTAATTTGCTGAGATAAACCACAGTGCCATCTACATTTAAAACATCATGCATAAGAAATCGTCACTTTGAGAGGCCAGTTACGAGAGATTAGCAGCAAGAGCAAAGAATAAATTACTCGTAGCAAGATAAACGCGAATGAGGACAGATACTATACACTCTCGACCCTCTGACTCAGTTCAGTGGCGTGCGGTATGGTACAAACGTCACACTGTTACGCTGGCCCTACAAGATTGTTTCGTCCGTTCGGATCTAAGCGGAGAGAGAGTAACAATGAAGAAACGCCTTCTGTTAATTATATTAAAAATAGTTACATACGTCCAGCTGTGATTTTGGGGGAGGGGGTTACCTTCGTTGCAGTAACATGTTGCTTCCATCTTCAGGATCACGCTAAGACAGTGGCAGATGATTACTCAGAAATGTTTTACCAGACTACACGGTGTAACATCCCAGACGACTGCAATATTAATTAATTTGGCTACCATTCTCCGTCCTGAGATAAGGATTTTCTTGTATTAAAAGAAAGGAATATACAAAAGAAAACAAATTCCCTGGCCTGTAGTCGGCAAGCGAACTATACCGACCGAGCGACCGCCGCTTGTCGGCGAAGTTAATGCCAACTTTAGCAGATAGAGGGTGTCGCGTGGTCAGCGCAACGAATCCCCACGGCCGTTAATTTCGGTTTTCTAGACCGGAGCCGCTATTTCCTTGAAATAGCTCCTCAATTATCCTCACGAGGCTGAGTGGACCCCGTTCCAGACACACTACTTCTCAGAAAATACTGTAGCGCCGGGAATCGAACCCGGACCTCTTGATCTGTAGCCAGGAACTCTTGACCACTAGGCCACAGAGGTGGTCGAAAAGAGGAATATTCTTACCTATAATGTGCAAATTGAAGAGAGTGAAGAAAAAATATATATCGCACTATAAACACTCCAGTAGATGCTTCTTATTGTTGGTGTTGATATTATTATTATTATTATTATTATTATTAATACTCATCTTAATTTTAATCTAAATGTCCCTATGGAATATGCAGTGCAACACGTTATTTTTCAACAGTTTTGCGAAGATGGAGGCATGATGTCCCTACGAAACAGTTGCCTCCTACAAAGCTACATGCAATCACAACACAGACGTCCACAAAGTTGACATCACTACTGTGAAAATTTCTTGTGATTTGAAGTTCCAACAGGGGTGACAACGAAGCTCACGGCCTTTTTGGGCTGTAACACAATGTAGTTCGGTAGAAGACCACCGACGTTTCAGAAGACCGTATCCCTCGACCTTCAGGCCTGAAGCAAAGCAAGAAACTGGCAAAAGCAGAAATAACAACTCCACGCTCCGGTCGCTTTGCCGCCGGTGGAAGAGTCCACAGTCCCCACTGCAGAAGGAGGCTGGTGGCCCTCAGAGCCGGTCTCCAAGCAGCAGAAGGGGAAGACGGACATACACAGCCGGGAACAATCAATAACAAGGCAAAGGCAAAGGCAAAATTGTCTCCGTGCCTAATAAATTAAGCACCACGCCATGAAGACGTGTGGGGGAGTGCAGTTAAACTTCCACCGTTTTTGACCTTGGCACTCGACAGAGATGAGTGGTTAGCTTCACGCCTCTGGCGCTTTACTCCCGAGGGAATAGCCCCTGGTACGTAATACAGAGAAGGCTTGGTCGAGCCCAGAGCAGGTCTGGACGTTGTGTAACACAGAGAAACCTTTTACCTCTGCCGAGAACTGCTTCTCTGGCCTCCAAGTCCCTACCCCGTCGCACGACCGACTAGATGATGATGATGATGATGATGATGATAATAATAATAATATATCAGACATCAGGATTATTTACCACTCCTGATGGAGGTTCCGAGTTCGCATCTCGGCCCGGAAACCTGCTATTCAGTCTTATGTTCTCCCTGATTTTAGGTCTACTCGCCATGTCCAGGTAAATACCGAGGCAGTAGCTTAAATTTCTGGGGGCACGCGGTAGCGTAGTTGGTTGAGACACTATGCTACAAGCCGGAAAGTCGCGGGTTCGATTCCAGATGAGGTCGTTGGATTTTTTAATCGACCTAATCCTTCCAGCCGCATTATGACCCTGGGGTCGCCTCAGCCTCTAACAGAAATTAGTTCCAGGAATCTTCCTGGGGGGTAAAGTGCAGCCGGCGCGTAAGTCTGACAACCTCACCGCCATCTGTAAGCCGATTATCTGGAAATTGTGGCAGCCTCGACGTCTCACGACCCTATGGGCCTCCACTTCCTGTTACAGGGATCGCTTCACCTAAAATTACCCTACGATAGCTCCAAACCACATGTTTCCAGTTCACTGTTGGTTTGTTCAGAATACGGCCAGGAATAACAGTCGATGAACACATTAACAAATCGCGGGATGGACTCAATACAATGTCCTTTCAAGTTCAGTCCAATTAATCATGAATCCTGCGGGAGTGTCACGTGCATCAGCTGCGGACGGACAGTGCTCGTATGGGGCCTGAAGACAGAGGCGCTGCAGATATAAATCTAAATTTCTGTGCCACAACGTTTCCCTTTCAATTTACGGTCTGGTCAGGAGCCCAGTAAAACAGAATATATCACCTGTTGGGGCCCGCCCAGCGAATCAGAGTGACACGCTGCTTCGGGAAACCAATCCATCTCCGCCACTGCCTTGTAATCTACTGCACTTAGAAATTAACAATGCATAAGAGCAAAAAATCCAGCACGCACTCCCAGCTTAGCGCGTTTAATACGTTAGCACGAGCAGATCAATATACTGGGTCGGGTCCTTAGGAGATTCCAGATTATTGTTTCCTGGGTTGTGACGCCATGAATCTGGTAGAAAACTCGGGTCCTTAGGAGATTCTAAATTACTGTTGCCTGCGATGTGACGCCGTGTAGTCTGGTATAAAACTCGGATTCTTAGGAGATTCTACATTACTATTTCCTAGGATGTGACGCCGCGTAGTCTGGTAGGAAACTCGGGTCCTTAGGAGATTCTAGATTACTCTTTCATGGGATGTGACGCCGTGTAATCTGGTAGAAAACTCGGGTCCTTAGGAGATTCTATATTACTGTTTCCTGGGATATAACGCCGTGTAGTCTGGTACAAAACTCGGGTCCTTAGGAGATTCTAGACTACTGTTTCCTGGGATGTGACACCGTGTATTCTGGTAGAATACTAACTTCGCGCCACACTACACGGTGACACAGTAAAGTTCATCGAACAGATCGCTGCAGTGGCAACTCTGCACATCCGTAATCGTGAGGTGTTGTGTTCGAATTCAGACCGGGTCACCAGCTATCCAAAATGAGCTTAAACATTATTGTTGCATCCTGCTGTATACTGATTAAGGGGACTGAACATGGCCGTCGACGGTCACGGTAGTTTTTTTATCCTAAGTGACCTTTTGTAGTTTCTATTCAGCCCCTCCAGATGAATGTAGGGGTGATACCTCCATTAGGCCATGACCGCGTCTTTCCAAATACCTTCCAATTCATTATCCACCACATCATTCAAGATTATACACAGAACTGCAGGTTTCACAGCGGTGGTCATGAAGGGCAGGTACTGGTTCGTAAACTAACTCATGTGTTCACCACTACATTATTTTCCCATATATCACACGCATATAATGAAGTATAAACAAAACAAACTCCGTAGCCTGTACTCCGCAAGCGAACTATACCGACCGAGCGACCGCCGCTTCTCGGAGAAGTTAGTGGCAACTTTAGTTGATAGAGGGTGTCGCGTGGCCAGCGCAACGAGAGGTGGAATAGATTCTAAAGGGTTCTGACGATGGTGGATGACACACAGAATTACCGGGTTTTTGGACCTTTTTAATCGTCCGGAATTCTAGGTAACAGAGGACACGACGTTTCCAGATCGTTTCCGAAACGTCGTGTCCTCTATTACCTAGAATTCCGGACGATGGAAAACGTCCAAAAAAACGGTAATTCTGACGCATATAGGAGATCGCTGAGAAAGCCGGAAGGAAGGAGATCACTGGGAAGACAAAGACGTAGATGGGTGGACAATATCAAAAGTACAAGCTCTAAATAAGGCGAAATACACTTAAAATAAATACACATATCTTACATAAATAAGAGAGAGTGTGTCAGAAACGGGTATGTGTGGGCCTACTTGCATTTCCACGTGATATGGCATTTGCGTGTTCAAATGCAACCGTTCTTTCAAGCCTCCATGGGGCGCACATCTACCTTCTAAACACACGCCATAAACCTATATTTCCCACAGTATAAGTTATGAGACCAATCTAAATTAATTCACACCATCAGATATAAAAATATAAGGAAAACTTTCGATATAAATGGCCCATACACATTCGCTAATAAGCAAAGCACAGTGTAAAAGCATTAAAAGTCGTGTTGTCTGTATCTCACGAATCTGACACGACGAGACGCAAAAACGTCCGCTCTGGTGCAAGAAGGGCCTTAGGGAACTGCGGTGGTAAGTAAAAAGTAAGTAAAGATGTCCCTGTAACAGGCCGTGGAGGCCCATGGGGTTGTAAGACGCTGAGGCTCCCAAATTTTCTAGACAATCGGCTCACAGATGTCGGTAAGGTTGTCAGCCTTACGCGCCGGCCGCCCTTTACGCCCCAAGAATAATCCTGGTACTCATTTCTTTAGAGGCTGAGTCGACACCAGGGCCATAGTGCGGCTGGAAGAATTAGGTCAATTTAAAAAAATCCAACCTCATCGGGACTTGAACACGCGACCTTCCGGCTTGTTACACTACCGCGTAGCTGTTTCCACACAGCCACTTGACTGATCACTGGGTCGCTAAGACAGGCCACGAAACGCGGCTCGCAACAAAATCTTGTGCAACAGAAGCCAAGAAATGATGAATGAACCACGGCAACTGCGGTCAGAATTACCAGATTCTATTATCGTCTGCGACGACAGAACTAACAGATATTACTCTTTGTGTCGTATTTAATGGCTGACGAGAAACATAATCGTAAGAGATTGTAGTTAAGACCACAAAAAAAAATAACCGTTTTGAAGAATGGACGCTAATGACTTTCATACCAACAAACAAGTGAAGGAGGAAA
>NW_019742561.1:0-2871 GCF_002891405.2 Cryptotermes secundus | reverse complement strand
GGGGGGGGGGAAGAAAAATCGCATTGCGTGTTAAAAGTTCTCCTTTTTTCTTAGATTGTTTCCCCCTTTTTACAGTTAATATGCCGCTACTTTCCATACGAAACCGCGGGGGCCTCTGGGAAATTGATAGTCCAACAATGATAAGGTCACGCACCCACGCATTGTTCACGCACTGATTCTAGCAATGCATAAGTGGTACAAGTACATCATCTTCGTGCGTGTCAGAGAGCAAGCTGTGAACTACTGCCCGACTGCTACGTCACACACTGAGAACGCAACCTAAAGGAAAGACGAATCCTGCGTTCAACGAGATCTCCAATATGGATAGTGTGGTTCCCATACTACTATGACGCATATGTCCATTGCTAAGCAACGGCTCGGTAAACAAATTACCAAATTTACGTTCTCAATAGTATGATATTCACTGCTATGTAACCGACCAATGAACGGGCATTCTTGACAACAAAATACGGTGTTTTCCACAGAGATGCGCCTTCATGCTAATACAGCGCCGTTACGCACTCTGTAAATTTCGAAGTTGCATGGCCGTGTCACACAAGAAAGGTTCCACACATTTGTCACCTGAGGGCGGGCAGTGCCCCACTACTCACAGCTGATGCAGATAGTGTGACATGCTTATCATCATCATAATTCATAAACCAGGTTCGGANCATATGTCCATTGCTAAGCAACGGCTCGGTAAACAAATTACCAAATTTACGTTCTCAATAGTAGGATATTCACTGCTATGTAACCGACCAATGAACGGGCATTCTTGACAACAAAAGACGGTGTTTTCCGTGGGATCCGCGTAGAGGAATAATAAGAGGGCATAGTCATGAATACAAAGGAGTACAACAGAGTTCGGTTGGAAATCAGAATACTTCCAGTGGACTGTCCAGTCGGAAGGAAACAGTGTGACAGATAGTGAGTTGTGAACTGTTGTCACCAGTTTTACAAAGGCCCAATAAATTCGATCACCAAATCCAAAATTCCGTCGTATTANTGAAGATGGGCAGGGGAAACCGAAGTACTCGGAGAAACCCTTCCCCCGCGCCACTCTGTCCACCAGAAATCCCACTTGACAAGACCCAGGATCGAAACCGGGCCGCCGCCGTGGGAAGCCAGCGACTAACCGCTTGAGCTATGGGGCGGCCCAAGGTTCAGACTGTAAGTGGCATAAATACAGGCTTGTAGTGTTATCACCACACCACTTAACAGCATGGACAAGTGTATTGTATCCGGGAGAGCACGGGTTCAAGTCGTGGCCAAGATACTGACTATGGCGAAAAGAGATACGTGATTTTACTTAGTCCCGCCATGCTAACACCGAGCAGGCTAGTGTGGCGGTAACGCTTTAGAGTCAAATTCGGGAGTTACTCTGTTCGAATCTCGGCAAGGATAATGATTCTACACTTTGTTTTCTTCAGACCTTTGAGAAAAATGTCAAGATAGTACCTCCGTCGGGTCACGATCAAGTTTACCCAGTCCTTCCCTGTTCGTCTATCATCACAACATTCGATAAAATTCAGTCTGACTGCTGACAGATCGTAAATCACCTCACAAAAAATAAACAATTAAAAAACAGCAAAAAGACCGCCTCTGTGGTCTAGTGGTCAGAGTTCCTGGCTACAGATCCAGAGGTCCCGTGTTCGATTCACGGCGCTACCAGATTTTCTGAGAAATAGAGGGTCTGAAACGGGGTCCACTCAGCCTCGTGAGGATAATTTAGGAGCTATTTCAAGGAAATAGCGGCTCCGGTCTAGAAAACCGAGATTAACGACCGTGGGGATTCGGTGCGCTGATCACGCGACACCCTCTATCCGCTAAAGTTGGCACTAACTTCGACAAGCGGCGGTCGCTCAGTCGGTATGGTTCCCCTGCGGATTATAGGTCACGGAGTTTGTTTTTTTCGTAAAAGTTTGCCATTTTTACTTTCATCCATGTAAATAAGAACCCAGAATAGATCATATGGCCTATGAATTGAACGCCAGGGATTGGAGTTCCGGCAGGGACAAGCGTCCATACCGGAGCCCACCCAGCCTTATATCAAATGGGGGCCGCAGGCTCTTTCACCGAGGCTAAAGCGGCCTGGGTGCAAAGCTCACCTTTCACCTCTACATAATGCCGAAGTCAAGAATGGTGGATCTACATCTCCACTCCCCATACATCCTGTGTGATTAATCAGTTAAGCAGAGAGACAATCTCGCCTTTTATCTTGCCATGTAAATAAAGTAAAGACGTAAAGTGAAGCATTTACGGACGCCGAATATGGACGATATGACCTTGACAGCTCCAGGGAAGACAAGTATATTTATATTAAGCTGTAGAGCTTGATGCATAACAATGTCGTATGCACTGAGCGATATTGCTGATACTAGAAGACTTTTCGGCAAAGTGGGATATTCCAACGCCAACTCAAACACATCTTAAATTACTAGCAACGTCTCACAACAGTAGCAACCTGCTAATATAAAGAGAATAGCAGCATATATGGTCGTGAGCCCTGCAGGACTCGAAACCAACAATCACTGTACTGGAGAGGGCCAGCAGCAGTTTAAGCGCCAGCGGTAGCATAAGAAACTCAAAAGTTGCAGGATTATAATGACAACACAGAATCTAACAAAATGAAATTAAGACAACCGCATTACATTTTACGAGTAGGTTAAATGACCAAGAATTCCTTAACTCACAGTGCCATCCAACGTGTTGGTCTGCCCCCAATGCGGGCGCCCTTCAATAAGTTTACAGGTGAGATGCTTCCTTACCTGAAACAAGAAAGACTTCTATTTACAAACTGAAAACATTCTGTCTTTATGCGAAAAGCAGGGACGCCATACCGACTAGGCTGGACGACAGAGAAAACAAGAA
>NW_019742560.1:78423-92772 GCF_002891405.2 Cryptotermes secundus | reverse complement strand
TGTGCATTCGCTTCTACTAGCAGCGTGTGCGCGCGCTTCCCCTAGTGGAGTTTAAATGCCCAAGTGGCCAAAACTGGGTACTTTGGCCACAATGACCTTCCTCACCACTGGCACAAACGGGGCACTTCGGCACTTAAAGTTTAATGTAGGTGGTACATATTCAGTGGTAGCCACTGGGCTTTAGAGAGTTAAACAGAAATTGCACTCTGTGTGGTCTTACTTACACATTGAATAGTTCAGAGGTTGTATATAACTGAGGTTCATCACCACAATTACAAAATCTCACCATTGGAAGGTATTCTAAACCAGTTCAGTCTAGTTCACACATTCCATTCAAATGTTATCCTTTCATCTGTGCCTAGATCTCCCAAATGGCTTCTTCTTTTGATATATTCAAAGTGACAGGTGTAATCAAAAGTATGACCCACAGAGTTGAAGGCTGTTTCCTTTCCAAGCTAGGAGATAGCCATTTATACTTATGAAGGGGGGACGGAGCACTAGCAAGACTTGTGACCTGTATCATGAAGCAGGTGTGGTCTGAAATTTAGGGTCTCACAGTATTCACTGGGATATGATACCATGTAGTTCGGTAGACAAGTTCCAGCGCCATTCTCCAAAATATTGGTGCCAATCTACCAAACTGCATGTCATCACACTGAGAGAACTGTAATCATGTTTCAGATAAGCATGGCACTGCTGGCAGCATTTGGCAAGGACACAGATGGTGCAACATGGACAGTGAACTTCCTCCTCAGAAAAGTAGAGTCAAATCTGTGCTCCTTCAGTTCTGAGCCAGGGCTCATAAAGGATACAGTGAGGCTGTTCATCGCACTTGTTGACATGAGAGAAAAGTATGTACAAATGGCTGGAGAGAACAGTGTTAAACATTTGAAGAATTAATTAATTTGTCTCATTGGTCTGGTAACAACAATGTGGTTTTGTGCTCTTACAGAGGGAGTGTCGTTTTGAAGAGCGAGGGATTCTGGAACATTGTACAGTTACAGTCTAAAACAGAGAGGGGGGCATTCCCTGGGGCAGCTAAACGGGGACTGTTCAAGGCTCTAGTTCTGGCAGGAGCAGCTGTAGATGATGTTCAGAGAAGAGGAGAGTACTGGATACAGGTACAGTGGCTTAGTCATCCATCCAAAGGCTTGCTTGGTAACTCCATATCAGAACACAGACTTCCTTTGGGGTAGCGCCTCCACATATGTTGACCTTGTTTGTTCACCTCTGCCTACTTAAGCAAGAACATGCAAACGCATTTATGAAGCTTTGTACCATGAAGATGGAGGCAGTATATTGCCTTGAAATGTTGTTTCCTCCTGCAGACGCATAGTCCCCAGTGTCATAAACCAGAACGCCACAATGTAATAAAAGAATGTTTAGCCAAAAATAAAACAAGTGACATAATATTACTACATACCTAATTTTGGGGCATGAGGTAGCATAGTTAATTGAGACATCCTGCTACAAGCTGGAAGTTCACAGGTTTGATTCCTGATGAGGTCATTAGATTTCTCAGTTGACCTCATTCTAGGCTGTGCCATAGCTCAAGTCGCTGGCTTCCCACTGTGGCGGCCTGGGTTCGATCCCGGATCTGGTCAAGTGCAATTTGTGGTGGACAAGGTGGTGCTGGGGTGCGTTTTCTCTGAGTACTTCGGTTTCCCCTGCCAGTCTTCAATCCACCAAATTCTCCACCATCATAATCACCTGGGGCAGGCTACAGTAGGCCAATCAGTGGCTGTCATGCCGAGTGGACCCAGTTGGACTCCACCTCCTGCTAAGCGAAAATTAAAAACATTTAATTTTAACCATTCTAGCTGCAGTAGAAATGGGTACTGGGTATCTTTCTGAAGGTAAAAGATGGCTGGCTGACACGTAAGGCTGACAGCCTCACTCCCATCTGTGAGCCAGCTGTCTAGAAAATGTGGGAGCCTCAACGTCTCATGATCCTGTGGGTCTCCATCGCCTGTTATAAGGATAACTTTTTACCTTTACATTCCTCATTAGGGAATAAACTGATATTGCAGTAGAAGTAGCCATTCTAGCCAATGAATGAAGCCATTTATTGTTCTGTTCATGATGATATTCAGTCTCTTGAACTTCACTAGTCTGTGCCTTGCATTATTATATACTTAAGCTTTTAAACCTTCAGGAAAAAAAAGTCTTCATGTGCCAAATTTAAAGTAATCATGTATGGCTGTAATTATTGTCTCTTCTTTTTTCAGGTTTTAAAACCACTGCAAGACAGGTTCAAAAATATAATTTGTCAAGAAAATTTTAACAGAATATTTCATGAAGAAAACATTAAAGCAGAGATTATTGACATTCTGGAATCATTTATAGGTAAGAGTATTGTAACGTGTTTGGACAGTTTGAAGACAGTTGGGATCCCGCCACAGCCTAGGATAGTTGAGATGTCGCAGCCTCAGTAGAAGCATTGTAGTAGAGGCAGTAGTTGTGATACTGCAAGTGATAGTAATTGTATTCCCGACTCTAAGTAAGTGTGGATGAATGAGTTCAATAAATAATTGTTGAATTCGAAGGCTACGTGAAGTTATTTGTCGCGTGACGTACTCAACACGTGACAGTATACAACTCTACACATCAGGTTTGATCTCTTCTGCTTCTCCTTCTGCTAGTATTGTTACTGTTTTATGCAGCTTGGCAGATAAACTCTCCAGCCTCTTCTTTCTTTCAGTAATCTTACTTTTTAATTTCTTGCCAGCTTTTCCTCCCCTCTTCTTGTGTTCTGTACTTGGCTGAATTGGGTCACCCTAGCCCCCTGTCACCTGGTGATATGTATGCAGTCATTGCCCTTACGTCTTGTTAGCCGTAACACCTTCTGGGCTAATGCTGGTTATATTGTCATACATTAATGACTAGATATGGTGTTTGAATTTATAATTGGATTTATTGGTTGCATGTAACTCGCAACTACAAATGATTATTACACTTTCACTAATCTGCACACACTAAGCCTTTTGTGTTATGTCATCACTAGTCACTGTGGACGTTAGCAACGGAGATTCCTCTGCTTCCATGCTCATGGCCACCCACCAGCTGCCGCTGCTGTATTGTAACTCGCCTGCTGCTGATCCTCTTTATATAGTCTTTGTGCAGACTGCATAGAAAACACTACATCCTCTACTGTTGCATCAGTATCTGTTGCCGTAGAAATGTGTTTATCATGCTCTTGCCTAGTTCTATTACCGCCCTCCTCTTCGTCGTCGTTACTGCTCAGTGAGACTTCAAGCCTCTCGAGTTGGTCATCACTTATACCTGTCCTTCACTTTCGCCCCTTTGTGGTCTGCACTTGCATCCGCCGCTTCCTTGTAGCTGTCTGGTTCAGGGTAGGGCGTGGGATTGCTCTGAATTTGAATTTGTATGGGTGCCAGTGGACTTGGATGGAATCCACGAGTTTGGAACGGGGAAAACAAAGGTGGGGATATGGATAGGCGGACGTTTGGGGTTCCGACTGCTCAGACGGTAGGACGAGATTCTGTCTCAGGGCGACTTCTGGGCCTTGCTCACACAAGGAGAGAGAGAACACTGAAAACACACACTTCACCAACACTGTTGCTTTTATTGTAGATGTTCACTACAATTACCCATTACCCGGCTGTAGCACTTTGAATTTGTACACCGGACTCGGGCCAACACCGATTTAACGTCCGGGAGGTTACTACTGACTCCGGTTATTCCCTTTGGCTACTCACTCCTGTTACTCACTGTTGATGACTCACCGCTCTTATTCCCTTGTAATGACTCACTCCCGCTATTTCCTTCTGATGACTGACTGCTCTGGAGAGGCAGATGTCCTGATGGTTCCGGGAACGCCTGGTTTCCTCTCCTTTAGAATTTTGCTGATTGGCTGAACCTAAAATTTGTGTGTTTCTCTCATTTGCATTCAGCCAATCCCTAACCAGATCCATGTTAATTTTGGCCAAAGTACAAGACGGTCTCTCTGACAGCTCTCAAATAAATGGAGGTACGCTAACGATCGCTCGGTACGCCCCTTCGAAAATTATTGCGACTCGTATCTGTCAAGTCTCAAATTTTCAAAGACTCGCACCGTCGAAGTTAAGCATTGAAATCCCCAGAAAACACAGCGGGATACTTCCTGCTCCATTCTGGGTTTTCAAGTGACCTGCAGCTTGCTTGTCCCTCAGAAAGACCAGATGTTGTCCTTGGCGTCTGCAGGTGCCGGGTTCAATTCTGTATCATCTATTGTTAACAGTAGTACAGTTCGTTTACATGTAGTACATTGTAATTAAAAATGTAAATCAACAACATTGCTGAGGTTCCTGCATGGTGCGGTTACAGTTGTGACTGCCTCTACTATTCCACTGTTCTGGCTTTCAGCTGTCGCATCTCACAATATTTTAATGAGTGAATTGTTTAACCTCATTGTCATTAGCTCAGACTGTATGGCATCAAATAAGGGATTGATTAATGAATTGGGAAGGATGCGGAAGGAAGTGGTAATATCCTGATTTGAGGTATAGTCTTTACATTACTTGGAGGAATTGAGGAAATATATAGAAAATGTGAGTGTCTGGTGTCTGAACCGAGACTGCAACCTGGCACAGAGCGGAATGTTAACGGTGATGAATTGTTCATAGTTAATGTAATGTCTTTGCATATGACATGTAACACAACAAAGTATTTAAGCAGCCTAACATGATGTTTGATAAGTTGGAAGTCAAATGTGTTACATTTAATGAAAGATAAGTCTTAGAAGATTGTGATGAAGAGGTGTAATTAAATTGGTATAACATAACCTAACATTTTGAAAACTGGCTTTGCTTCTGTCGTTAGGTAAAGTTATGACACCTGTTCTGTTATGTTGGTTGGATTGACATGATCTGTATCTGGAACAGAAATTATCTCCATCTGTTTGAACCCAGAAAAGTATGTTTCATATTTTTATCTGATAACAGAAGCGGAGTCAGGTTCTGAAACACTGTTTCTTTTTAATCAAAATGACATGATGCAAAATAGCAGATATATGTTGTGTCATCTTAAGTTTAATATAGTCTGAATATGTACTTGTGGAAATTGAAGTGGATNGTCTTCAACAGCCGTTTGCTGGTAACGGTTTCTAACAGTGGGATTCTTCACTTTGTCGTGCTGACGCAATTCCTGGCTGGCCACCGTCACAACTGAACTAAGTTCTAAACCTGGGCAGCACCATAGCTGAAGCGGTTAGTCGCTGGCTTCCCACCGCTGCAGCCCGGGTTCAATCCAGGGTCTGGTCAAGTGGGATGTGTCGTGGACAAAGTTGTGCTGGGGCAGGTTTTCTCTGAGTACTTCAGTTTCCCCTGCCAATCTTCATTCCACCAATTGCTCCACAATCACCCTTACCTATATCTGGGGCTGGTACAATAGGCCAGAAGTGGCCGCAGTACAAGGGACTTAGTCCCACACCACTAGCAATAATAATAATAAAAAAAGACTATATTTTATGTAGTTCTAAAGTTTTTTTTTTCTTATGATGTGCTTGAAATTGTAAGGTAAGGAGAATTCTTTCTCATGTGACATGGAA
This sequence comes from Cryptotermes secundus, assembly GCF_002891405.2. NCBI lineage: Eukaryota > Metazoa > Arthropoda > Insecta > Blattodea > Kalotermitidae > Cryptotermes > Cryptotermes secundus. The sequence goes on along the minus strand of NW_019742560.1, from coordinate 87,224 downwards.
AGTTTTTACTCTTCATGTTTTGTCTGTTGCAGGAGTAGCACAGGGGTCACAGGTTGTGACAGTTCAGTCGCTTTTCCATTTCCTCTACCCGATGCTGTCTGAGTTCACAACGCTGGTGGGCGTGTACCACAACTACCAACAGGTGGTAGAGCTGATCTTGGAGCTGTACTGCGAGTGTGCACGCAGCATGCTTTGCTATCTCTCACAGGTAAACAGCAAGATGCATAAAAGAGCAGTTACACAGTGTTTAGTTTCAGAATCCTATATCTATATTGTGACTTGAGGTGCTCTGTTGTCAGTTTTACCTTGTAAGTTTGTGAAAACTGCAAACAGGTTCATGTGGCAATAATTGATAATGTGGATTTGGATCTAAGAAGCACCCAGTTCTAATCTCAACCAGATTACATATATCCTGATTGTGATTACAGTCTTTTGGAATGTACTGCAGTTCAGTTCCGTAGATAGTGAACAGAGTTTCAGAGGAACCTGCTGCCAAATGCTAGTACCATTCAACCAAAATGCATGGCACCACTTCTCAGATAAACTTAATCTTAACATTCACCACTGTGAGAACCTCAAATCTCATCCCAGTTGTGGTTTTCTTCAGTCTTTTCAGGTGAATATTTGGATAATGCACATAGTCTACAGTTTACTTTGTTGGGCTGTGGTCTTAGAAACAATGCAATCTTGTGTTAAATTAAATGCATTCCTGCATTAGTTAACTATGTTTCAGCAAGGTTAATGTAAATGTTGTCATGTGTATTAGTGACTGTAGACGGGGTTTGGATTTGTAATTAGATTTATGGCCACTCACAGGTCGTAACTACAAAGGAGTATAACCCTGTTACTGATCTACACACTCCAAATCACTCCGCACTAATCTTCTCAGTCTGTTTCCATTAGTCTTCACTGTCCATTTCCTGACAACGGATTTATAACACAGGAACTATAAAAGTCTCACTAAATTACACACTCCCAATATTACTGTACTACAGTGCACATAAAGTCTTCACAGGCTGACTTCTTATACTCTTCTATACTCCAGCTTGTCGCTTGCTTCTGTACTGCCTCTTATATAGATGTGGCATGGACACGCATCACGGAAAACATATCATGTGACCTTACCCACTGGTGTTGCATGATGTCAGTATGCGCATCCAAGTATGCATAGCAATGGTCCATGTGCAGACAAAGAAAACACTGTTTCTTTATTGTTGGCCATGTGTGTATTGTGGGCATTCCGTAGCAGTGGGTCGATATGCCACAATACAATACTTATGTATGTTCCAGTTCTCCATGATTTTCTCCTTTCACATCCATAACTATGTACCAATCTCAGTTATCATCTCATTGATGCTCATGTATCACATTGCAATTAAATAACCAAACAACACAGAAGTTACTTCAGAAAACAATGGATATGCAGTAGTATGGCCATCTTCTAACTAACAAACAGAAGTACCCATTGTTTGCCCAGGGCATGGTTACTTTCCTTGTCAGTACCACATTTATACTGTAATACGTTTCGTTACCGAAGACGCCGTTCGGATTGTTAATTGGTTTATTTAACAACCTACAAGTCTCTGCTACAATTAATTATAACAATGTTACGGGTTTCCACACTTTACAGACCCTACGCACTAATGAATTCACGCTGTCCTCAGTAGTCTACACGTATTCACAGTACGATACGGGAGCTATGTAAGTGTCCCTGTATCACACACTCCCAATTATTACTCAGTTATCACAAACTATCACTGATTATCACACACGCATCTGGTTCTTCTTTCTGTGACGGCTGCTATATTCCAACTCGCTTCATAGGCTGCTACCTTGAGAACTCATTCACTGCTGACTCGAGAACTCGTCACTGCTGACTTGAGAACTAACTTCGGCGGTTGTGTAGTTCCCTTATATAGTTGCAGTGTTTGCCTGTTATGTAATGGGTAGCGCTGTTGCCTGATGCCGTGTTTGCCGATAGCCTAGCAACACTGTTGGGAGTTGTTTACGGGTACGTAGCAATTGCGGCGTTGCGTGTTACGTCACCGCGGGGAGAGGGGCAGGGTGTTGACTTGCTTATTACCATAGTAATAACAGCGCTACGATGCCGCCACATACTGCTGGGGAGGGAAGGGGTGTCCTCCATTGCGCAACACGTCACAATGCCATAGCTAAAACTTTAAAGAAGGAATGAGACTTGTATTAAGAAAAATGTTTAAATGTATAATTCAAAAGAAATGTTGTGAACGAGGGTTTGAAAGTTATCCAGAAACTCCGCCGCAATGCCTGCACATTACTTTAACAGCTCTGACTACCGTTCATATTGATAAGAGACTACGTATAGTAAATTTCATAATGTCACAGGGTGTCTGTGTTAGGTTCCCAGTAAGAAAGAGACAGAAAGCCTCCTCCAGCATGTCTGCTAAGGCATTTGGACTGTGCTAGATACACAGTCTCTGTGCTGTTGCCGAGCTCGATTAGTTGAGGGAGATTTGTACCTCCTTGGGTGAATCATTTGGTTATTGACAAAATTTAGCTTAGGTCAGAAGTATCAGTACCACTCAGCTGGGTGTTCCAAGTGTTTGTAACTAGATTGTGATGGCTCTCTGGTTTTGTCTTTGCAGCCTATTCATAGTTGCTTTGAATGGTGGATTTCTTGTTCTTTTCCACTGCTTTTGCACGTCATTTCTTTCCCTAATTAGGGCAAGGATATTTATTGGGAGGTTAATGTGGTTTAGTTAAATTGCCTTTGTTTCAGCAAATGCCAACCTCTTATCATTCCACAGTGTCACGTCCCAGAAGACAGTGATCTTGAGGGACATGTTAAGACACTCCAGCAGTTACATAGTGAGGAGGTCATTTACTTACTTAGTTCCTGCAAGTAAATAATACAGGAATTTGTTTTGCATAGTTAAATGTGATTTCACTGTCTGCAGAAGGATTTAGGTGCAATAGTGACTGTGGAAAATAATATATTTTGGAATATGATGCTCTGAAGTATGATAGAAGTTTACTGATGTTTTGAACTCACTCTACCTGCTGATTGCTTGGCTTACTTGACCCTGAAGATGGTGGCAATACATTTCTACAAAATGCTGCTAAACTTCTATCAGGCTACATGACTTTATATCTCAGAAGATAGAAGGATGTGATTATTGTACCAGTTGAATTTGTGGGGTCTGAGTTCACTATCATGTTGAAGTTATCACATATTCTTTCAAGAGTACCGTAGTGCAAAGTATCCCCACTTACCCAGATATGCCAAAAATGTGCCCCATATAAGTGAACAGATATGCTAAGAGTGTTTTACTCTGTGTGTTCCAACTTGCTAACAGTTTTCATAATATTGCTCTCCAGGAGGAAAAGCAACTTGGCCTCAAGCTGTGCCTACGTCTCATACAGACACTTTCTACACATGTTGTATGTAAACATATGATTGGTCTAGGCATGGCATGGCATGCAGTTATTTGTAACGAGTTCCGTAATTCCTTGACACAGTTAGGTCTGGCTGGATATTCCTATCAGGCAGCCATTTTGTGAAGAAGAAAACAGGATTGAACTGGCACAGAATGGGGTCTAGTGTGAGGCCACTGTAAATGCAGTAGGAGAGGGAGGTTTCTGTATGATTAGTAACATCAAGAGGACTTTCATCATGACATTACTACAGCTGTAATAGCCCAGTCAGTGCAGTGACTAGATTGTGGGCTTGTTGATTGGAAAGTCTGTTTGTTGTCCTATAGGGGTAAATATTTTTTGTTCAGTATATCCAGAAGAACTTTGGTGCCCCACCGATTCTGTCAAATGGGTAATGGGGGCTCTTTCCAAAAGATAAGTGGCTGGGGCATGAAGCTGACCAGTTGCTCCATCTAGTGCCAAAGTACTAGTGTACATCTACCCCCTCATATGTTTGTGGTGCAGTGCTTAATTAAGTACAGGGACAACTCTGTCATATTTTCATTAGTGATATAAGTGGATTTGTGTAAAATAGATGTGAAACATCCTTTTCTTAGTTTCAGGTCTTCAGGAGTATCTCCACAATGTTTATTACAAATTTTGTTAGTTTCCTGGTGACAAAATCTGATCCAAGATGCATGCATAGATTTAGGTGACTGACTGAAATGGTGCAGTGACCAAGATCAGCTCAAGATTTTCGTTGAAGTTCATACCTAATGAGTTTAAAAAAAAAATTGTCAACATATTCCTTTTCTGAACAAAAATAACATTTTACATGAAAACCTAGATGTGTTTTTGTGCATAACTTCGTAAACATTTATTCAAGTGAGATTTTTGAACTAAAGCTGTAGAGGGATGGAACACATTTTATGTCTATTATGCATTTTCTGTACCATTCTCAGGGTTTTGTAAGAGGTTCAAGTTGCAGACATGCTCGCAATTTTCAGATGTACAATTAAGCATTGCCAGTTTTTATTTTTTCACAATAACCTTAAATAAAGTCTCGTGTCTTGTCATATCTGAGTACTGGTAAACTTTCTTTCACATAATATGGGCACTCAAATTATAATTACAGCACTGACCTAGTGACTGTATAGTGAAACGTAATGTTATGCAGTGTCTGAAATGTTTTTAAGGGTATGTCATACCTTGTATAGACAACCTTACAGAAGAGAAGTCCTATGTGTGTTCAGAGAGGTCCCTGTATGGTCTTGATGGGGGTGGGGGGTTAATCATTAATAGACTGCACGCTTTACTATCAGTCGTCAGCATATTATTATCTGGGTAAATAATGTTGTACACTGATCCACAAAGGGCATGCCATAGCTTGGGCAAGTAGTCACCTTCTCACTGCAGACATCTAGGTTCAATGCCAGATCAGGTCATGTGGGATTTGTGGTGGACAAAGTGACACTGGATCAGGTTCGGTTTCCCCGATTACTCCTCATTTCACCAGCTGCTCCACATTCATTAATAATCCTGTTTTCTAACACTATATTGTCTTGATATTGATAGAGTCATTAAATAACCAACTTAAAAAAGCCAAGTATATTTGAATTTTCCACTGGCATATGAATACCAGAAGCATATTAAAAATATGGTCTAATAAATTTCCAATAATGACATTATGATCTGCATCACTATGTGATGATAAACACACCCTGAAACATGTTTTAGACAGAGTTTACTAATGAGATTCCACTGTGTATACATGTGCTGCATGCAGTTATGTAAGATGCATTTATTGGCCTTCAGAGTCCACATGCTGCAAATCCATTTGCTTTATCTTTAGTAAAAGTTGTGTGCCATGTGATAGTATTAGGTGCTTCATGAACCTTTTAAAAGATTAAGCTGAATGTGTATGTATGTAACAGAGAATTAACTTCTGTGTGGTGTGATGGCTCTTGCATTGAAGTTTACAGTAATATATTAAGCCTATTAGGATTTCCATTCATGTAAGGAGTTTCAGAAAATCTGATGCAGTAAATACTTGATTTTTTGCAAAGTTTTAAAATTAATGATTAAGACTTTAAGTGATCATTTACTGACTCTGAAGAGAATTAAGAAAATATAGCTGAAGCCATGGAAAATGTTTTTCTTTTCCCTTTAGAATCACATGAAACTAAGAATAGGCAGGAGGGTGATATTTAAATGGATCTTAGAAAAATGGAGTATGAAGATGTGAACTGGATTTAGCCGATTTAAAATAGGATCTATTTGCAGTTTGTATACAAATTTGGAAAACTTCACAAAATAAAAAAGATCACATGCTAGGCACAGGCATAATTATGGTAATAATAATAATAAAATTAAGCTTGGAGAAATTGGTTGAGGATGGAAACTGGATTGAGCTGCTTTAGATCTGCACTTTTTGGTTGAATTAAACCTGAGAATTGGCCATCATCTATTTAAGGTATACTCTGTACCAAAGAGTTAGTTAGACAGTAATCATTGCTATAGAAATTTAAGGGTATAGCATCTATTGTATGTGAATTAACCTTTTCAGTGCTGAGATTCTTTAGCACACTGATGTAGAAACTGGGATTAATGAGGCATCATGAAAAGGCTGAAATGTCTGTAGGTGGTATGATAGGTTTTGTTGCACTGTAGGAGTGGTTGAAGGAGAAGGGGCCATTGTTCAAAAAGATATCTTAGTAGCATGTTATGGGGCTGGTCAGAAGCAAAGCATTCTAAGCCACTGTACATCACATGAACACTGTCAGTTGCTGCCTTTCCCTGATTGTAAGCATAGACACATTCCAGATCAGTTTGTTCAATGTTAAGGCGGTACCATGCAAACAGATGACTGAATAACATTTGTGCTGGACAGGGTGACAGTCGGCGAATATACGAAGCGTGTCTCCAGACTATACAGACATATGCTCGCTGCAACACAGGGAGGCTGAGTCTTGAGTCTGCTGCTGAAGAGGAAACATTTCGTGACATTCTTCTTTTGATGGAGCTGCTAACAAATTTGCTGTCAAAAGACTTCATAGACCTTAGCCCCCCAGGTGGGTTAGCCTTCACAATTTTGGGGATGTATCACTTTTTGTCATGGATTATCATATGACTATACTTAGGCCATGGAAAGAAGTTCCGGGAATGGTGAGGATGATGATGTTTGAGGGTTCACCCTTTCTGTATACTGTTATATTTCCCTCCAGCCCTCTGTCGCATACACTACCACCTCAAAGCACATGTTGCTAGCAGAAGTTGGCACTAACAGCAGTCATGTGAACAGAATGGTCAGATGACTTGAGGGGTTGAGTCCATGGGATTTCTTTCCATGGCTTTAGTATTGGCGTTGGTGTCCTAAGATATTTGTACATCGGTGTTGGTTGTAATCAGATCTGTATTCATACCATGTTGTACACACAGAATCATTTAGTAAAATAATTGGCCTGCATGCATTTACTTATTAATGCTTGTTAGTAATTTTTGCAGCATATGTCTAATATGTAAATTCAGATTTCAGTGTTTAGCTGCAACATACATGGAGCTCCTCCAACATTCCTTATATTGCAATTGTCATCTTCAAGTTGAACATGAGAATGGAAACTTCAACATGCAGTGAAACACTGGAACAGCTTCAACATATGATACAGCTAAACCCAACAACAGAAAAGTTACAGATATTTATCAATTAATAAATTAAATTAACTAACCCATTACAAGCATGCTATAATATTTATTAATTATTCTATATGATGGTTGCTTTATTTTGTATTAGGTTATAATGAGTAAGAAATTATTCTAATATTGAACTATATTATGATTTGAGTACATATTGGATACGAGGAAGACAGAAGGTTACACACTCATCTTACTATAGGTATTACTGAATTTTAGACTTTGAGGTACAATATGTTAATGTATTTAGACACATATGCTTTATTTGTTTAGTTCTGTAGCATATGAATTTAATTTATTCTGTGAGTATCAGTTTATACTCAGATGTATTATTTAATTAAAAAGGTACCTGTTCTTTGCCCAGAATATGGTTGCTTCCTTGTCAGTATTGTGGTATATAGTAGCAAAACATCAAAGAAGGAATAACACTTGGATTAATAAATTAATGTGCAGTATGTGCCAAAATATGCAGTACTGAAACTCACGCATCTCGAATATGCATATCGATGTGTTCCCAGTATCGATGCGTATGTTCCCAGTAGTGAAAAGGAAGTGTGTTGTGTTGTTGTTGGAAATGGGTCTCTCGACAGAAAAAGCATTCATTGTTGAGTATTATTTCTGCTCGTACAGAAGTGGTTGTGAAGGGGGACCAAGTTTGAAAAAGGTGACAGAACAATTCCAAGGGAGATTTAATAAGATGGCACCAAGTAACACAGTTATGCTGTATGTTGTTATGAAATTTCACCATTCTGGTAGTGTACTGTGTCAACGGAAGGGGAAGTCTGGTTAACAGGTATCTGGTTAACAGGTAACTGGTTCGAAAAATGAGAATCACACACGTGTTCTTCAGCAGGTGTTACATTCGCCCTACAAAGTCTATGATGAATGGCCTTGAAACTGAACGTCAGCGATATGTCTGTTCGCCGATTGTTTAAGGACATAGGTGGATTTCCATACCGGATACAGGTTGGACAACGCTTGACAGAGTCAGATATGCGAGCCAGGATGGTGTATTATGGAACATTTTTGGGCATGATGTACGAGGATCTAGATTTCTTGAGGAATGTGTGGTTCTCCGATGAAAGTCACATTCACTTGGATGGCTACATCAATTGCCAGACAACTGGATTCCTTGGTTTTGAGCGGTCAGATGCTATCGTCCAGAAACCGCTACATAATATACGTGTGACAATATGATGTGCCGTCTCAGCTCACGGTATATTAGGCCCCTATTTCATTGAGGATGCGGAAGGCAGTGCACTTACCGTCACCCAAGAACGCTACAGAGACACGGTGATCGGACCATTTCTTCAGGATTTGGGAAGGTTCTGTTGTCTTTTCATTTCAGTACTGTATTTTTGCCACATGCTGTAATTAAGAAAAAAAGATTATGAATGAGGATTCAGATTGCATCCAGAATTTGACTGCAATACTTGCACATCACTTTAGTAACTGTGTCTACCTTACATATTGACAGGAGAATGGAGTAAGTTTCTTGTGTTACATTTCTTTGCCCCACACATATCTACACTCCACTGTTTGATTTTTAAACCAGTTGTGAATATCACTCAGTAATAATCCTACACTCTATCAAGAAGTATATAATTTATTTACTTACTTACGTACTCATGGATCTGAACCCTTCTGGAGGAGCTGCCAATTCTGCAGCTACTCAAGAATTTCCCAGCATTTTATGGAACCCGAAGGTTCATTACCAT
>NW_019742560.1:71004-74289 GCF_002891405.2 Cryptotermes secundus | reverse complement strand
CAGTTCGAGTTCGAGTTCCAGTGTGGCTACCGCCGAAGACATTCCGAGTTATAAAGTAACAGCCAGCCGACTACAAGTTGGAGTATAGCAGCCGTCGCGGAAAGAAGATCCGGACGTGTGTGTAATTGTGTAATTGGGAGCGTGTGATACAGTGATACAAAGCTCCCCTACGGTAAACGTGTGGACTACTGAAGACAGAGTGAACTGATTTGCGCATAGGGTTATAAGTCGTGAAACCCCGCAACAGTGTCGACAGATTAATGCGATTAGGGTTATAAAGTGTGAAACCCCGCAACTGTGTGATAATTAATTGTAGCCGTTAGTTGTAGATCGTTAAATAAACCAATTAAACATCTCTACGGCGTCTTCGGTAACGCAAAACACGTTACACTGGTGTCAGAAGTGGGATCAGTAACGCAAGACACGTTACAATATATATATAATTTGCAAAAAAAAAATCAGCTGATTAGATCATGGCATCAGTAATGTTGCCAAGTCTTTGGGTTCTGCTTTGCCATTGCAGATGGCTCCTCTGAGGGAGAACAGACGGTGACAGCAGGGGACGTCTGTCTATATGGACTCAACATCATAATGCCACTCATGACGGTGGACCTGCTCAAGTTCCCATCCTTGTGCACGCAGTATTTCAAGATGATTACATTTGTGTGTGAGATATACCCTGACAAGGTTTGCCAACTGCCCATGGGTCTGTTAAAGAACCTGCTGAGCTCCATTGAGCTTGGCCTCACCACATATGGACAAGATGTCATTGTCCTATGCTCTGATTTCATCCAGGTGCTAGGGACTCACATTTACCGCAGCAACCTGCAGGGTTCCCCAGTGTATGAGACCCTTAGGCCACTCCTCAAGGTAATTCTTATTAGCCTTTGAATGCTGTGAAATGTAACAGATTCCTATTAGATAATGTAGCTAATAAATCGTTAAAGATTTGATTGAGTTCCCATGCTTAAGAACGATGGTAGCAAATCAAAATTCTGCTTATTGTGAAATGAAAACCAGACTAAGTTTGGGAAATTCAGTTCAAAATACTGTATTGCATCCTTCCATGTATTATCCTAAGAACGTAAATATTAAAATATAAAGAACTAAAAGTTCACATGTTGTATTGTGAGTGTGGAACTTTGTCTCTCACCCTAAAGGAAGAGCACAGACTGAGGGTGTGTGAGAACATTGCATCTTAAGTGAGAGGGAGTAACTGGAAGATAGAGAGAATTTTATAATGAGGAGATTCATAATTTATACTTGTCATCAAATATTATAGTGATTAAATCAAGGATTATGTGGGTGGAACATGGATCATGGATGAGGAATTATGAAATGTGACCACAGTTCTAGTCAGAAAAGCTCAAGAGGTCATTTTGAAAACCTATTAAAATGATAGATAATTTAGAATGAGAGGATTTGGACTAGATTTAACTGGCTTAGGATAGGGTCCAATGATGAACTTTTGTATACATAGTAATTGGCCTTGGGGTTCCATAAATACATGGAATATTTTGATCACTCAAGACCATTAAATTTTCAAGCAAGACACAGCACCATGCAGTGTACTGTAACACTTGTATAAGGGGTGGGCATTCTTGACCCCTGCACTGTGACCACAGTTATCTGTTGTGCCTATACTGTAACACTTACTCTGTGTTGTAGCTACTCATGAACCTGATCCTGACTCATCAGATCAACTCTGACCTTCTGCCAAACACCAGTTCAGCACTGTATGTGTTGATATGCTGTTACCAGGTAAGAGCAGCTATCAGATAAAACAGTTTAAGATTTCATTGTTTCATAATACATTGCAGAAACTTCATTTCCATTAGTTGCAATCTGTCTGTAACGCATCCATGTTTAAATTTCTGTTTTGTATGCCAAAATATGCAAGTGTATAATATAACCCTTTCCTGACACTGCACGTCACAATTTCTAGTGATGTAAATTGATTTAGGGACCAGCTGTACATATTTATCAGATGCAAATGTACCTATTCTGTTCCAACATATTGTCGCTTTTCTTATCATTATCACAATATATATGTACAGCTGATCACGATGGCAGCATGGTCTAAGGTATGAACTGTCTTCGCTCGGTTGAATGCTGGGATCGTGGGTTCGAATCCCACTCAAGGCATGGATGGCTATGTGTGTGTGTGTATGTTTATTCTGTGTTTATGTTGTTCTGCATATAGGTAGCAGCCTTGCACTGGGCTGATCATTCATGCAACGAGTCCTACCGACCGTAAAAAAGATTATGAAACTGAAGAAGCGGTCAGGACCAAAAAAAAGGAAGAAACCAAAGTTTATTTATCTCTTTATGCCTGTAGAAATGTTTTGTAAGCATGAGATTTATCATTGCCATTACACCGTTTCAGTTTATCACAACACTGAACTGTTAAGCATTAACACATTGCATGAACATAAGCTATGTAGTAGATCATGAACAAGCATGCAGTCTTTTGTTTTGGTATATCATGTCTTTTCTATGTGTACTGATAATATTTTGATGTGGATATGTGAAGTGCAGTATACTGCATAAATGAAGCAGTTTACGATTGACTGTGTGTTATTCATGGGAGATGGCGTTAAACATCGTAATTCTGCTTGATCCTGACATTTTCATTGATTCTCAGTCAGTAAATGACTGGCTGTGATCTAGATCAGTGTTCCGCAACCTTTTTCTACTCGTGGCACACCATGAAGTATCCATGACTCAACACCACACACCAAAATGTTATTCCCCTCAAAAACGCATGATATCAAACAATTAATATAAATACATAACGTGATCAACTTATTACTATAATATTATTATATTGTTATTTTATTATCATTAAACAGAAATCAACTCGTGCATTTATTAACCATTCAGCATGGTTTGACGTGTATGTTTCGTCAGGTATTTAAATCGTCTGGGGGGGTTCGACGTCTATGTTTCGTCCAGCTGCACACCTATGTTATAACGCCCATAATAATTGATGGTTTTGCTGTAGATTGTTAGATTTTTCGCTGGCATGTTGTCACAAGGACTATCTATAATGAGACACGACAATATCTGTGCTAAGTCATCGTTACATATGCCTGTCTTGCAGCAAAGTTCCTGTTGCTCTTGCGAGCGGTTTCCTCGTTCAAACTGTTATGAATGGCGTGTTTTCTTTCCTATGAAGTTATAAACAGCAGAGACGTGATATGTGCTGTGTTTATAATATCATATTGCCCTGAGCTGGCCACACTAACACACTCAATTGGAATTCTTAGAAGAGGGATGTCCAAA
>NW_019742560.1:70142-70645 GCF_002891405.2 Cryptotermes secundus | reverse complement strand
ATTGCCGAGATACTGGGCGCTCATATTATAAGGCAAGGTTATAAAACCACCTTTTAAGATCATTTCAGTGAAAGTTTCATGTTCCTATCTCATATAATTTAAGAACAATGATGAATAAATAATTTTCGAGCAAAATTTAAATGGTCGGCTGAATATATTACCGCCGGAGAGACGGCAGCAGAATTTAAATAACCGCGCGAAAGGGTTAACAATTAATTCACTTCAATTCACTGTAGAGTGTAGAAAATACACTTCTATTACTATTAAAGTAAATACAGTAATTCTACTCATACCTTCAGTGTGATACTTGCGCCCGCGTAGCCGCACACAGGCGACTGATCCATGGTGGAATCGTTGAAAATGCAAGTCTCATTTCTTCATCGATGGATTTGAGCCGCTCCCTCTTTGATGTCTTAATTTCAGTTAACGTTGAGAAGCCCAGTTCACACAAATATATAGTTGAAAATGGCAATAACACATTAACTGCCATCTTGGAGATAGCC
>NW_019742560.1:40318-70012 GCF_002891405.2 Cryptotermes secundus | reverse complement strand
CGAACCCAGTTGAAATCTTGTACACTCTCTCCAAAATACTTATTGAATTTCTGCTGCAGCATTTCTAAATGTTCTTTAATTGTGTCCATCACCACTTTATTGCCGTCAGCAAGTGGCCATACAGTCGGGGACATCTCAAATGAACCATCTGTAATTCTCTAACTAGCAACCAAAATTTATGAACTCCTTCAGAGCACAGCTGTGATAGAACTGAAACAATTGTAAAATGCGAGATCTCTACTCTTCAAATGGAAGAAGTGACACTATACCGACTTATTTTTGAAATATTTATAATTTTAAATGAAGTCCAACAATCGGTGGGTGCATCGTTACAGGAAGAAAATCATAAAGTTGAAGAAGCTCTAATTTCTAACAAACGGGCAAATACCAAAACAGCGTTATAAAAGACAGGAAAAGCCATGTTAATCCCTGCAGTTTTAGGGAAAAGCAGAACATGCAGCAAGCATATCAAAGAAGCTGTGTAGATGCGAGAAAAATAAAAATAAATGAATAATAAAAACTATGATATAACAACAACTGTGAGTAAATAATTTACGTTTAATTTCTTAGAATACAACGTTACTGTACGTAAAAAATCACAGCATGTAATAAAGAATAAACAAGCATCATCTCATTTAATCAGTGCAGTGGCTGAGAATAAAATACAAGCATATGAAACACAGTAACTGGGATAAAATAAAACGAATAAAAATCGACAATTAATTTCTTACAATAGGTAAAAGTTCGTGTCACACCTTTCACCTTGTGATGACACACCGGTTGCAGAACACTGATCTAGATGATGGAGTTTGATGCCCAGGATATACATGAATTTTTCTCTTCACTGCCACTAACTCAGTCTGCTATCCAGTGAGTACCTGATGCACTTTCTGTTGAGGATAACATGGTAGGGACTGACTCTGAGCTGTCCATTCAGAGCCAGAGTTAAGGATATGTCCAACCTTACCCATTTGGCTTTTTGGTAAGTCTTTATCACAGTTATCGTATGATTCCAGTTTGTATGCCCTGCCAGTAAATTTGTATTCTGTATCTGTTTCAGGATGATTACCAGCATTTAGTTCAGGGACTACTCGACTCTCATCAGGATCAGTTAGTGGCTGAGAGACTTGCCAAAGCCTTCACTGAGCTTACATCAAACATCACACTCAATATTGAGCGACAGAACAGGATTAAATTCCGTGACAGCTTTGACAAGTTCATCGTTAATGTCCATGGCTTTCTGCTTATCAAGTAGTTACATCTGAAGTGTAGTGTCAGGCTATTTTTGTATATTTTATACTTAAGTTATTTTTTAAAGACTGTATTCATAAGGCAGGTCTTTGCTGATTACATTTCTGCTACATAATATTTTCATCATTTGTCATGTTCATTTAAATGTTGTTAACTCTTTGTGATGTTCTGAAAGTTTACAAAATATTTAATAATATATAATTTATAATTTTTGTTTGTTTTATTACATATTGTGATTTAAGGTAAGTTTGCCGGTTGTCCTTTGTTGATTCTGACTCTTTGTGCCCCACAGTAAAGTAATTACCTCAGTTACATATGCCATATACTACTTGAATAAAAACGTTGAATACAATATTGATCAAACGAGAATTTGGTAAGAAAAAAATAGCATATGCCCTCATATGTAATGACTTCTTGGAGGTGATACTGTGCGATCTGGCATATGTTTATCAATGTTTTGGAGGAACATACTGCCTCCATCTTCAGGACAGGAAAGTAAGTTTTCCAAGCATTACTGTGCTCACTGCTTGCCTGCTTAGCTTGCCCTTCTACCCTTAATATGGGGGCCATATCATCAATAAACTTCTGTCAGACTGAAGGGTGTTATGTCCCAGAAAACAGTACTCTTCCTAGTCACAGCCATGAGACCCTCAAATCTCACACAAGAGGGATGAGTAGAAGTATAGACGTGAAGGCCTGTGATTCCATGTGATGTCTATACACTTCCAGAGTGTGTCAGGTAATTCAAATTGTGGGTGAGCAGAAGCATCTGTCAAGGTGTGTTGCCACTAATTTGGAAGCTAATGTACTCTGATATCTGGGAAAATTAAAGGTTTGCAATGAGACTTCAGCATCAAAATTATGCTATTTCTGGTTACCGTACCAACAGGTTTTCCAGTGTTTATCTTGGTTGTGTAGAAGAACTGTATATAGTAGGTCACAAATGAGTGACACAGTCGTTTGTTTTAATGTATCATTTCTATGAGTTTATAATATTTTAATGTGAATATGTGAAATATAGTATTTATCATGGAATGTGAATTTGTCTATAATGATTTGAAGGATGTTTTCTCTTCAAAACAGGCATCTAGATGGTGTCCATATAGTCCAGTACAGTATATCTGTGTCCACAAATCTAATCAGAATCCAACAGGGTAATCCAAGTTCACACTTGATGCATGAATATTACAAAAGTGATATGTATATGACTTTGAATTCACACTGCCATGAAAATCATAAACCATATTTAGTGACCTCTGTCCATATATGTTTCATGTTATTTTAAGACATATTCTTCACCAAAATGATATGACATTGAGGCATGCTATATGTAATGTGATCAACTTGGTAGTCTCTCACTTATGGAGCTGACACCTTCTTGAGAACCCGCCAATTGTGCAGCTACTCAAGAACTTCCCACCATTTTATGGAACTCGAAGGTTCATTACCGTGTTCACAAAAGCTCTCCACTGGTCCCACCATTTTATGGAACTTGAAGGTTCATTACCGTGTTCACAAAAGCTCTCCACTGGTCCCTATCCTGAGCCAGGTCAATCCCATCCATACCATCCCATCCTACCTCTCTTAAGATCCAGTTTAATATTGTCCACCTACCTATACCATCCAGTGTCCTCTTTCCTTCTAGCTTTCCCACCATTATCCTATATGCATTCCTCTTCTCCCCATTCATTCTACATGCCATGGACATCTCATCCTCCTTGACTTGATCATTCTAATTATATTTGGAGAAGAGTACAAGTTATGAAGCGCCTCATTATGCAGTTTTCTCCAACCTCTTGTCACATTATCTCTCTCTGGTCCAAATATTCTCCTCAGACACCCTCAGTCTGTGTTCCTCCCTTAATGTCAGAGACCACGTTTCACACCCATACAGAACTACAGGCAAAATTATAGTTTTGTATATTCTAATTTTTATGTTTTTAGACATCAGGCGAGAAAACAAAAGGTTCTGGACTGAATGGTAGCAAGCATTACCCAAGTTCAGTCTCCTCTTAATTTTCTCCTGGATCAGGTTTTGATTTGTTATAGTCATTCCCAAATATCTGAACTGTGGCACATTTTCAAAACTTCTGTTACCTATCGTTATGTCATGATTTTGCCATGCATTTTGGTTATCAGACAGGAACCTCTACTTAGTTTTCTCCGTGTTTACTTCTAGACCAACCTCCTTACTGGTCTCATTTAAATTCTGTTTTTTTTCTTTTGTGGTATCTATATTATGACCCAGTAGATTCATATCATCAGCACAGACTAACACCTGATGTGTCCCACTTAATTTCAGTCCCACCTGGTTTTTCTGGACCTTCCTAGTGCCATATTCTGTAGCAAAGTTGAAAAAAGGAGTGGCAATAAAACATTTCCTTGTTTTAGACCATTCTGGATAGGAAAATTATAAGACAAATGTATATATATATATGTACTTTACTATACGTTTTGTTTAAACACATTTTAATCAACCTAACTAGTTTCATGGGTATCCCAAACTCTATGAGAATATTGTACAATACTTCCCTCCTAACTGAATCATAGGCCTTCTTGAAATCTACAAATAGCTGATATAGCTTCTCATTGTACGCCGTTTTTTTCTCCAGTATCTGACAAATGCAAAATATCTTTTATGTCAAAATCCACACTGAAGATCCCCAGTAGTTTCATCTATGTATGGACTTAACCTTGAGAGAAGAATATTGGATAAAATTTTGTATGAAGTTGGTAGCACTGATATCCCCTGATAATTACTACAGTCAGTTTTATCACTCTTCTTGTGAACTAGTACAATAATAGACTCCTCCCACTGAGCAGACAATTATCCCTTATTAAAATAGAATTAATTAGCTTATGGATCTTAGAACGTAATATTTCTCCTTCTGCTTGGATGAGTTCTGCTGGAATTTGATCACTACCTGGTGATTTATACAAGCAGATCACCATTCTCATCCTTCACTAAGTTATTTCTAGGTTTGTAACCCCTATTAAAGTCATTTATTCCCCTATACAGGTCTCTAATGTTCTTGTTCTTACTGTTCGTTGCAAGCTCATCAATTTTGTCTTTTAGATATTCCCTCTTTTTATTCCTGAAATACCTGCTGGTTTCACATCTTATATTGTTTAGATTATCCCCATTTATTTCATTTGGATCCTGTAACCACTGCAATTTGGCCTGTTTTCTTTTGTCTAATATTCTTGATAGTACAGCCTCTGAAATTATAAGTAAATCTTACTTTTTCACTTCTTTTTTTAATTTTCTTTTGCAATGTAAGAAAATAGTTACTTACTTACTCATGCAGCTGACCCCTTCTGGAGGAGTTGTCAAGTCTGCAGTTACTCAAGAATTTCCCAGCATTTTATGGAACCCGTAGGTTCATTACCATGTTCACAAGAGCCCTCCACTGGTCCCTATCCTGAGCCAGATCAATACAATCCATAACATCCCATCCTATCTCTCTAAGATCCATTTTAATATTGTCTACCCACCTATACCTTGGTCTTCCCGGTGGTCTATTTCCTTCTGACTTTCCCACCAATATCTTATGCACATTCCTTGTCTCCCCCATTCATGCTACATGCCCTGCCCACCTCATCCTCCTTGACTTGATCATTCTAATTATACTTGAAGAAGAGTACAGGTTATGAAGCTTCTCATTGTGCTGTTTTTTCCAACCTCCTGACGCTTCATCTCTCTTCGGTCCAAATATTCTCCTCAACACCCTGTTCTCAAACACCCTCAGTCTATGTTCCTCCCTTAATGTCAGAGACCAAGTTTCACACCCATACAGAACTGCAGGTAGTTTTGTATATTCTCATTTTTATGTTTTTGGACAGCAGACGATGAGACAAAAGGTTCTGGACTGAATGGTAGCAAGCATTACCCGAGTTCAGTATCCTCTTAGTTTCCTCCCGAATCAGGTTTCAGTCTGCTATCGTTGTTCCAGAATATCTGAATCGTGCAACATTTTCAAAACATCTGTTCCTATCTTTATGTCATGATTTTGTGATGAGACAGCAGCATATACAGTAAAACTTGGTTATAGCAATATCGGTTTCTGCGACACCTTGTCTATTGCGTCAAATATTCAATGGTACGAACTAGTTCCTCATAAAGCAACTGTTTTTATACCTTGCTTAGTACGACATGCACAAATGCATCAACCTCGTATGTAACGTCATTTTCATTCCTGAATTTCTTTGATATCGTGGGAAAGTTCGATGTGTCTGCCCACCCTCACTTTCTCTACTTGCTGACGTGACTCTCCTGGAAGAATACGACCGCGGCCTGCAAGAGGAGCATGGGTTTTATGCGAACAGNGTCCAGCGCACCCTGTACTTCAAAATCTAGAGAAGATTAAACTTGTGTTTATACCTGCAAACACTACAAGCGTATTGCAACCCATGGATCAGGGAGTCATAAGGAACCTGAAATGTCACTACCGCAAACTGATATTGTTAAGAATTGTAGAGAGCATCGAGAAGAAGCAAGATTACACAGTTACACTGCTGGACGCAATACGATTAATTGAAAAAAGAATTCAGAACTGCTTCCGACATGCGGGAATCTTATCAACTCAGGGATTGAATGGCACTGAGAATGAGGACGACACCAATAATGACGATGATTTACCTTTAACAGAATGGTTGCGTAAAGTCAATTGTGATGAACTAGGTCAGTATGACTATGAGGCATATGCAACAATAGACGACGACATTGTTACAACGGAGGCACAAACAGACGACGATATTGTATCGGAAGTGAAGAAGGATACAGAGGAGGAAGATGAGGAGGGAGGAGAAGAATGTTCCGAAGTCTCCATCCCTACTGTGAGTGACGCGCTTGAAGCCATTAGGGTTGTGAACTTGTTTTATGAATCCAGGGGAGGCAGCAGTGAAATTGTGACAAAAATTATGGACATTGAACGTAATTTAGAAAGTGTGTATTGGGCAAGTAACAGGAAACAGATGAAGATAACTGATTACTGTACTCGTATCTAGGTACAGTAAGGCACAACAATTGATGTAATCTACTGTAATTTGGTGAGTAGGCCTACCTTTAATATACAGTATTAGTGCGGTGTGTATTGTCAGTGAAAAGCGCTGTAATATGTCTTTGATATTACACATTTGGGCAATTCCACGTTAATGTTACGTTAGTCTGTACTTAACTACGTATTTCACTAAAAAAATGCAACATTTTAACTCGGTTTTTGGTAGATTTTTACGTGACTAACATAAGGCTACTGTGGAAGTGCCCATTTCGGTTACAACGACATTCGTTTATAACGACACTATTTTTAGGTCCCTTTGATGACGTTATAACCAAGTTCTACTGTACTTAGTTTTCTCTGTGTTTACTTCTAGACCAACCTCTTTACTTGCGTAAATTAAAGTTTGTGTTTTTCTTTTTGGTATCCACATTATCACCCAGTAGATTCAGATCATTGGCATAGGCCAACAGCTGATGTGTCCCATTTAATTTCAGTTTCCCTGGGCCTTCCTAATGACATATTCTAAAGCAAAGTTGAAAAGGAGTGGCAATAAAGCACCTCCTTCTTTTAGACCATTCTGGATAGGAAATTTATCAGACAAATATTTGCCTACACAGACTTTATTATACGTTTCGTTTAAACACATTTTAATCAACCTGACTAGTTTCATGGGTATCCCAAACTCTATGAGAATATTGTACAGTACTTCCCTCCTAACTGAATCATAGGCTTTCTTGAAGTCTATGAATAGCTGATGTACTGTCTCATTATACTCCCATTTTTCTCCAATATCTGACGAATGCAAAAGATCTGATCTGTAAGAAATTAGTAAGTAAAAACAAGAAAATAAAGCTACCCTTACAACAGGTCATGAAGGCCCATAAGGTTGTGAGATGTTGGTGTTTGTATGATGTGTGGGGTTTTAGTTGTGTCGTTACTTCAACAACAACCCACTTCTTTGGAACAGTTTGCAGGTCCTGAAAAGGACCGTTGGTTGCTGAGATGCTTGGCCGGTGAAGTAGCGCGGCGTACGCTGGTAGGAAGGGATATTGGTTGCAGCGTGTTGAGGCGGCTGAGTCAGTTGACTGGTCGCAGTGCGGCCGTTGCTGGAGGTTCCTTGGTTGCTTGGTTGATGGAAAAGGTTTGCTTGCCGAGCGCGGTCACAGAAGTGGAGAGGTGGTAGCTACGCCAGTTGCTCAGTGTGTCGGGCATGACTACCGGAGAATCGAGGCGGCCGAGTTGCCCAGTGAGTAGGGTGTGACCGCCGAACAGCCGAGGCAGTCGTGCCTGGCGCAGCGAAGTGCCGATGCCTCCGAAGACCGAGCGCTGGCGACGATGTGTGCTGATTGCTTGTAGACTGCTTGAAGAATGCTGATCGTAGACTGATGACTTGCAGTCAGAGTCAGAGTCATGTTACAACTGACGGTCAGTCAGTCTGTCTGTCTTGGTGTCGAGCCTCAGCTGGGGCTCATGGCCAGATATTTCTTTTTGAATTAAAGTTACTGTCTTGTCTATGTGGGGCTCCCTCTTTGACAAGAGGTCAGGTCTGTCATTTGTCAGTCAGTCTGTATCAATATGTCCACTGTCTATATTTACATAAATTTACAATACACACTTATTTCTTACTTTTATGTACAATAAATGCAAGGCCTCTGTCAGTCCTGGCTCAGTCAAGCAGATTAGGCCCTATTTCCAATATTATTTGCTACCACGGCAGTCTAATCATTTGAACGGTCGTATGCCTGACCGCCGCCAAGTTTATGCCTCTTATACTTTCTGTGGCGGTCTTCGCCTTGTCCGATGTTGCGAACATTCTCATTATCATGATTTTGTATGACTTCTGCTTGTTGCCTGCATAATTTTGTTATGTAATCATATACATATGAAATTTTGAATGCCATGTGCAATTCGCAGACCGGTGTGCGCCTTGGAAAATTGCCAATCGTGCGGGGAACCTTGTTTTGCAGGCGCTGCAATTTAACTAGATGGGTGTCTGCCGCAAACTCCCAGGCGGGACTAACATAAGTCATTACGGATCTAATAACAGCTTTATGGAAGGTTAGTTTAATGTTAGCGCTCAATCGCTCAGTTTTGAATAGGGAATATACTCTAATGAATGTTCTGAAGGCCTTGGCTTCGATCATTTCTATGTGTAATCTCCATGTCACTCTCTTATCGAAGATTACACCTAGATATTTTGCACTATTTACAAATGGAATACTTCTTCCATTTAGAGTAAGACAAGACTCAGGCGGTCGACGACCACGAGAGAAGTAGACCCCCCGAGTCTTATCTTCATTAATTTTATATTCCAGCGCTCACACCAGGTCTCCATTGAGCTGAGACCGCGCTGGAGTTTTCTAACAATAAAACCCTCCTTGCGATCTGTCGCATATAGACAGGTGTCGTCCGCAAAGAGGGCCAAATGAATACCATGAGTTTGGGGGGCATCATTAATATACATGTTGAAAAGAGTGGGGGAAAGGACCGAACCTTGTGGCACCCCTGCTTGCATTTCCCTTGGCGTTGACATTTCGCCTTCAACAGAGACCCTGAATTTACGTTTAGAGAGAAAGGACCCAATAAGCTTGGTCAAAGAGTTGGGGAATTCCAATTTTGATAATTTAAACAGCAAGCCTGAGTGCCACGTGGTATCAAAGGCTTTTTCGATGTCCAAGAACACTGCAGCCGTAGACATTTTGTTGTTGAAATTAAGGGTCACGTGGTCCGCCAGCCTCATACATTGCAATGTCGTGCTGTGACGTGCACGAAAACCAAACTGACTTGCGTTGAGCAGGCCTCTTTCTTCAATATGTTTACGGAGGAATTTCAAAATTACTTTTTCAAATAGTTTTCCTGTCGTGGACAGGATGAGCCTGGAGTGATGCTGACATCACTGACCTCTTAAGCTTCAGACGTAAGTCTATTTTGGAATAGCAGAGTTTCAAACCCCTTAGGCTTGAAACTCGTTTATTTATTTGATAAGAGCACCACAGTGCTCCACTCATTATTGCCCTGCTGGAAATGGTACGTGTTAGACATCGTGGTTCACAAAAATATCAGAGTGTCAGATGTCATCGTATCTGATATTTTGGGCTCAGATCACCTACCAATAATATTCCACACACTGGATCACGTTAAAATTAGGAATCTTTCGGAACCAATTGAAAAATTTACAGATTGGGAGCGGTTTCAAAGCCTCGCTTCTTAATTAATATCACCTAAACTAGAAATTAATTCGGGGGTAGAAGCTGATAAAGCGGCACGCGACTTTGCAGCCTCTATTGCTTCGGCATATAGGCTGACGACAAGTAAAGTTACACTTTCGGACATAAACAACGATCTTCCTGTTCTAGATCGTTTGATAAAATATAAACAGAGGCTACGAAAACTGTGGCAAGAAACCAGGGATCCAGCGTGTAAAACGGCAGTCAATTGGGTCACCAAATCAATCAGGCGAATGACCCGAAAAAAGGCACTTGAACGGTGGGAAACAAAAATAAGTAACGCTGAAGTCACACCTCAGTGTATATGGCCCATTGCGAAATCTCTCCTTCAGAGAGACGGACCAAGGGCACCAACTGCTATTCATGGTTCTTCTGGCCTAAAATTTCATCCTTCTGAAAAAGCCAATGAAATTGCCGACTGTTTGGAAACTCAGTTCACGCCACATGACCTGTGCGATAAAAACCATGAAGAGCGGGTGGAGGCTAGAGTTCAAGCTCTGCTGGAAGCCGTGGATGAAAACCCCCCTCTAAGGATCAGACCATGTGACGTTCAGAAATTAATAAAATCCCTGAAATTAAAAAAGGCCTGTGGAATTGACGGCATCCCAAATGAATGCCTCAGGCACCTTCCAAGGAGACCATTGGTTCACCTAACTCACTTATTCAATCACTGTTTTCGGCTCTCTCACTTTCCAAATACTTGGAAGGAAGCAAAAATAATAACTTTACCTAAACCGGGTAAAGACCCGAAATTTCCTCAAAATTTACGTCCGATCAGCCTCCTGTCCACGACAGGAAAACTATTCGAAAAAGTAATTTTGAAATTCCTCCGTAAACATATTGAAGAAAGAGACCTGCTCAACGCAAGTCAGTTTGGTTTTCGTGCACGTCACAGCACGACATTGCAATGTATGAGGCTGGCGGACCACGTGACCCTTAATTTCAACAATAAAATGTCTACGGCTGCAGTGTTCTTGGACATCGAAAAAGCCTTTGATACCACGTGGCACTCAGGCTTGCTGTTTAAATTATCAAAATTGGAATTCCCCAACTCTTTGACCAAGCTTATTGGGTCCTTTCTCTCTAAACGTAAATTCAGGGTCTCTGTTGAAGGCGAAATGTCAACGCCAAGGGAAATGCAAGCAGGGGTGCCACAAGGTTCTGTTCTTTCCCCTACTCTCTTTAATTTGTATATAAATGATGCCCCCCATACACAGGGCGTTCACCTGGCCCTCTTTGCAGACGACACCTGTCTGTATGCGACAGATCGCAAAGAGGGTTTTATTGTTAGAAAACTCCAGCGCGGTCTCAGCTCAATGGAGACCTGGTGTGAGCGCTGGAATATAAAAATTAATGAAGATAAGACTCGGGGGGTCTACTTCTCTCGTGGTCGTCGACCGCCTGAGTCTTGTCTTACTCTAAATGGAAGAAACATTCCATTTGTAAATAGTGCAAAATATCTAGGTGTAATCTTCGATAAGAAAGTGACTTGGAGATTACACATAGAAATGATCGAAGCCAAGGCCTTCAGAACATTCATTAGAGTGTATTCCCTATTCAAAAGTGAGCGATTGAGCCCTAACATTAAACTGACCCTCCACAAAGCTCTTATTAGATCCGTAATGACTTATGCTAGTCCCGCCTTGGAGTTTGCGGCAGACACCCATCTAGTTAAATTGCAGCGCCTGCAAAACAAGGTTCCCCGCACGATTGGCAATTTTCCAAGGCGCACACCGGTCTGCGAATTGCACATGGCATTCAAAATTTCATACGTATATGATTACATAACAAAATTATGCAGGCAACAAGCAGAAGTCATACAAAATCATGATAATGAGAATGTTCGCAACATCGGACAAGGCGAAGCCCACCACAGAACGTATAAGAGGCTTAAACTTGGCGGCGGTCAGGCATACGACCGTTCAAGTGACTAGACTGCCATTGTAGTGAATAATACTGGAAATAGGGCGTAATCTGCTGTACTGAGCCTGGACTGACAGAGGCCTTGTATATATTGTACATAAAAGTAAGAAATAAGTGTGTAATGTAAATTTATGTAAATATAGACAGTGGACATATTGATACAGACTGACTGACAAATGACAGACCCGACCTCTTGTCAGAGAGGGCGCCCCACATAGACAAGACAGTAACTTTAATTCAAAAAGAAATATCTGGCCATGAGCCCCAGCTGAGGCTTGACACCAAGACAGACAGACTGACTGACCGTCAGTTGTAACATGACTCTGACTCTGACTGCAAGTCATCAGTCTACGATCAGCATTCTTCAAGCAGTCTTCAAGCAATCAGCACACATCGTCGCCAGTGCTCGGTCTTCGGAGGCATCGACACTTCGCTGCGCCAGGCATGACTGCCTCGGCTGTCCGGCGGTCACACCCGACTCACTGGGCAACTCGGCCGCCTCGATTCGCTGGTAGTCATGCCTGACACACTGGGCAACTTGCGTAGCTACCGCCTCTCCACTCCTGCGACCGCGCTCGGCAAGCAAAACTTTTCCATCAACCAAGCAACCAAGAAACCTCCAGCAACGGCCGCACTGCGGCCAGTCAACTGACCCAGCCGCCTCAACACATCGCAACCAACATCCCTTCCTACCAGCGTGAGCCGCGCTACTTCACCGGCCAAGCATCTCAGCAACCAACGGTCCTTTTCAGGACCTACAAACTGTTCCGATGAAGTGGGTTGTCATTGAAGTAACGACAAAACAAGATCCTCACACCCATAATGAATCTCTCATGTCACAGATCTTCTCTGAGTTGGAAACCTCATTGCTGATGAGGGGAATCCAGATATGAGAAATATCCAAACTGGGGTGGCTAATGGGACTGGTTAAGCATGCCATATGGGCTAATTCCTTGTTGTTTCTATACCTGATGTTGCTTTCAATTTCCAAAATTCTTCCATGATCCCAGTCTACCCTATGAATTTCTTCATAGGCATGTTGGGCTAATTTTGAGTTTTCCAGAAGACCCTCTTTGAGATTGTGCCTGTGTTTATGGATAGAGTTCTGCCTGTTTCACCAATGTATCTTCTGCCACATTCAGAAGGAATACTACAGATATACTGTGACATCTGTTGCAGATTTCTTTCCGGCCTGATTTTCATGAGTGAACTCCTAAGAGTGTGGTTCGTTTTCAATATCTCCCTCAAGAGGGTACATGAAGACAAACAGTACACATTATAAAGTGATGGTTACCTTCCACTTAAAAACATTACAAGGAATTGAACAAACAAGATGTGGTCATCTGGAATTAACTGTCCTAAATTTTAAACCTTCCAGGAGAAAATTATAGCCGTATGAAAATCAAACTACTCAAATTGTCTACAACAAAAATTTGAAAATTTCTCTTTATATTTTCAAGGCTGTTGAAATCTGCCAATGTAAATTAATCCCAGGCCATCAAGGCATAGGCTTATGTAATCGTTGACAGAATTACAGCAGCTTATGGAACCTCCAGGTTATCCAAGGCAGGTACATTGTTTGTTATGAAGCATATAAGCCTAGTGCCTCGGAAGACAAGTAATTAACATGTTGATGAAAATATCATTTACTGGCCAATGTCATACCAAGATCCCCTACAGTCAGTACTCGAAACTAAAACTTCATCAGTAACATAAATAAAATGCACAGTATTAGTTTTATGAGAAAATTAAATAGCATTAGTTTTCTGAATTTTCGAAACTCTACGTCCATACAGCATTAATACACACCTGTATACATCTCAAAATTCAAAAGAAGCAAGACGCAGCTTCCCCAGTAGGCGGACACCAGAGGATCTAGACGTAAGACGAACGACTGGCCAGGTAACATCCACTCTCATGCACACCAACCATTAGTCTGCCATTCCCTACTCACCTGCTACAGCTTCTATCACATCCCCTCCACGTGTTGCTCTATCACGTAATCAGCTGTTGCCACGTAACTTTTATTTATTTATTATTAATTTATGTTGATCCATATTGGTAGAACCATTGGATGTAGAAAAGCCAAAAATAAGTACAACAACAACAACAACAGTAAATAATAATAATAAGATATGCAATCATTAAAAGATTTTGTCGAATAAATATATAAGTAATAGAACATTGTAAATATCGGTACAATGTTGTTACAATTCCCATCAGAAATACTTATCTAGTTTTATGCATAAAAAATTCATCCACAGTATAAAAAGAATGTTCATGCAAATAATATTTAATTTTCTTTTAAAGCTTTTAATATCACATTCCAAGTCCTTAATATCTGCTGGGAGAGGGATATATATCTCAACGCCTGCGTAGGTGGGACTTATGAAACACTGTTAAGTGAGTCGTTACTTGAAAAAAAATTAGAATTTTTCCTGGTATTAAAATTATGAATTTCAGAATTTTGTCTAAACAGTGATTTATTGGTAACCATAAACAGAGCCAAGGAGAGTATGTACTGGGATGCCAGAGGTAGTATATTTAAAAATTTAAAAGATGTTCTGCGAGAATCCCAGGGTCTTGCTTCCATTAATATTCTAACCATTCGTTTTTGGAGTCTGAAAATATTCGTACTGTGGGAAGAAGTTCCCCAGAAAATTAATCCATATGTTATAACTGAATGAAAATAAGCATGATAGAATACCTTTAGGCAATTTAATGATAAGAAAGGGCTGATTGCCCTTGCACTATAACACACTTTGTTTAATTTGCAAGCCAAGATATCAATGTGACTCTTCCAAGACATAGTATAGTGAAGTACTGGCACTAGAAACTTTAGTTCGGTAGTACTGGAAATAATTTTGTTGTTATATTTAATTCGTATTTCGGAATTAATAATATCTTTAGAGTGGAATCCCATACAGTAGGTTTTGTCCAGATTTAGTAAGAGTAAATTTGACCTAAACCATGTTCCCAGAGCCGTTCCAATGGATGTCACAGTATGTGTAATGGTGGATATGATGCGAACAGCAGAAAATTGCACAGGAAGCTGAGTTTATAATGTAATATTAAGTTATTCCTTAATTACTGTTGATCTTATTGGACTCGATATTTTTTATGCAACTAAAGTGTTTTTGTTGTGTATGAGGTAATAAATATTAATTTTTAAGAATCATATATGCATCTGAAAGGTTATTCTTTATGCAATAAAAATGTTTTACGTAGTCCTTATTGAAAAATGAGATTCGAAGCAGCATAATTGAACTTATACAGTTTAATACTATCATAATCTGTATATATAGAACCCCTAATAGCAATATCAACATATTTATAAAAAACTTGGACACAGTACTTAGCAATCTGACCAATAAAGGAAAGAACATTATTATAGCAGGACATCTCAATGTAGATTTTCTAAAAAGAAGTGTTAATCCACAACTACAGACAATGCTAGACTCATATGGCTTGCAAGCAATAGTTGATGTCCCAACAAGAATAGGACCTGAAAGCCAAACAGCCATAGACCAAATAATACTAAACAAGGGCTTATGGGAATACAACTTTAAAGCGGTAGAAACAGGGCTCTCTGATCATAATGCCCAAATACTACAAGTACAAATGCATTATAAGAACAAAAAAGGACAAGGTAGAATATCTAAAGAGTTCAGATTAGCTAGATCTTACAGTGAGGAAAATGTATAATATCTAAACTATTTACTAGAAAAAGAGACCTGGGAGCCTGTTCTTAAACAAAATGAGGCAAATGTTGCATACAATGAATTTTTAGGCATCCTTCAGTACTATCACAATATAGCTATGCCTAAAAAATGGGTAAAAATTAAGCAACAAAAAAATAAATGGATTACCTTAGGCATAAGGGTATCAGGAAACAGACTTAGGACTCTTCATAGCTTAATTGAAGAAGGAAACACATCTGAAGAACTTAAAAAATACTATAACCAGTACAAAAAAATATACAACAAAGTTATCGGTGAGGCTAAAAAATTAAGCAACAACGTGCGAATACGATCATCCGGGAACAAATCAAAAGCCATGTGGGATTTAATCAAAGAAGAATTAGGCAGTCAGCACAAAGTTTCAAAGAACATTGAATTAGGAATGAATGGAAGAACTATACAAGATCCAAAAGTTATAGCCAATGTTTTTAATGAATACTATACAAACATTGCCCATCACATCTGGAGTAAAAATCGGACAGCACAAAACAATGAAGACAGGATCAACACGATAAAATACAACAGCAATAGCATGTTCTTAACCCCAACCACTGAAAGGGAGGTGGTAGACATAATTAAAACACTGGGTAACAAAAAATCAACGGGCATTCACGATATTCCAGAGTTCATTATTAAAAGATGTCATCCTCAACTAGTAAATGCTCTAACCTACATTATAAATCTGTCATTTTCATCTGGTTATTTCCCCGACCAACTAAAAATAGCAAAAGTGAAACCCTTGTACAAGAAAGGTTGTACTGCAGATGTTGGGAACTACAGGCCAGTGTCATTAATTTCGGTTTTTTCTAAAATAATAGAAAAAATTATGCACAATAGACTTTTATCATTCATAAATAAGTACAGCATAATCAACAATAAACAGCATGGATTCTGCAAAGGAAAATCAACACATACAGCAATCACAGAATTTACAAAAAGGGTTTACAAAGCACTACATGAAAAAGAAACGAGTATAGGGATATTTTTGGATCTATCAAAAGCGTTCGACCTAGTAGATCATGATATATTGCTAAGTAAGATGGAAAGAATGGGAATAGGAGGGGTTACACTAAGGTGGTTCTAAACATACTTAGAAAACAGAGAACGAGCGGTAGAAATTACATATAGATGCAAAAAAACTAATCGTAACATTAATTACCTATCCCGAAAGAGACCCATCAGCTATGGTGTCCTACAAGGTTCCGTTCTGGGACCAGTGTTGTTTCTGTTATATATAAACGACCTGGAGGCCAGCATAGAACATGGGAAACCTACGTTCTTTGCTGATGATACTAGCATTTTTATAGCAGGAAATAGCGCTAACGAAATTCAAAGGAAAACAAATGGAACAATAAACAAAATCACGGAGTGGTTTGAGAGGAATCGATTAATTATTAATAAAGAGAAAACAGTAGCAATAGCCTTCCATCATCCTCAAAAACTACAACTTGAATGCCCTCCAATAAAGATTTATGACACAGTTATCAACTACACAGATCACTCAAAATTTCTGGGAGTCTGGCTAGATAAGCATCTTAGATGGACTATGCATACGCAAAAGCTAGCGAACAACTTATGTAAAGTATGTTTTGGCCTAAGGGTAGTTAGAAGAGTAACTGGACTAGAGACTGTCCGCATGTTATATTATGCTCATTTCCAATCTTTGTTATCATACGGACTGATATTCTGGGGCAACTCGGTAAATGCAAAATTGATCTTTAAATTACAGAAGAGAGCTATAAGAGCTATGACCCAGGTCCCAAAAACGACTAGTTATAAACAAATTTTCAAATCATTACATATACTACCTCTACCATCTTTGTACATATATGAAACTCTAATATACATAAAATCCAATTCGAATGATTTCACAACAAACTCAGGTTTACACTCATACAACACAAGGAAAAAAAGATGACTTGCACATCGCCCCATGTAATACAAGTCTATGCAAGAACAATTTTAACAATGTAGGACTTCGACTGCTAAATCATCTGCCACGATATATTAAAGAAATACCGGTACTATATAAGTTCAAAAATGCTCTGAAAACTTACCTACTCGATCATTGTTCTTATAAAGTGGACAAGTTTCTCTTGTGTGAGACAAACACTAATCAATTATAACCACATAATTCACGAATAATCGGTTTTGAGAATCCCTACTGCGCAGTTTTCCTTTCTTTCTTCCAGCAACAAAGATAGCACAGTCGGAGAGGTACCTGAATGGGCTACTCTGGAGATTGCAGATGCCAAGAAGCTGCACCAAGAAGGGAGAATAGATGTAATGAGATGTTGTAGTGTAGAGTCTACAGTGAAACGTTATACCAGTGCTATCACCAAATTCACCAATATTATCTCAAATGCCATGCCATAGCTTAAGCGGTTAGTCGCTGGCTTCCCACCGCTGTGGTCTAGTCAAGTGGGATTTGTGATGGACAAAATGGCGCTGGGGCAGGTTTTCCCCGAGTACTTCGGTTTCCCCTGCCAATCCTCATTCCATCAAATTCTCCATAAACATTATCACCAGTACAGGCACAATAGGACATATGGAAGCCGACGTGCCAAGGGGACCTAATATGGATTCAACCTCAGACTATGTGAAATCTTAACTATTGTAATCTACTGTAAACAATTTTAAGTGTTGTAACTTTATTCTCTTATTGTAATCAGCCAATGTACAGTAACTTACTTGTCCTATATCATGTAACAATGATCTATAGAGACGAAATAAATACATACATACATACACACATATATACATACTGAAATAAACTCCATTTTCAGTTGTTTTAATTCTAATTGTTTACATAAAGCAAAATAAACTCTCTTTTCAGCCATTTTAATATCAGTTTTTAAAATAAAGAAGGAAGTGTATCAGTATCGCCAGACCAATCCGATTTCCAGCATATCCATTAAAGATGAATCGCTCCAGAGAACATATTTCTTAAGTGAGATTTCTTATGCCACCAAGGTTGTTACTCAGTCCATCCAAGACATCCAAGAGGTATACAAATTGGTGGAAGTATCTGTTGTTAATAAGTGCAACACACCACATTATAGTGGTTATAACACAACTCAGTCCAGTGAAAATTTTAGGGAAACATAGAAATCAAAATCATACTGCTGAAAGTGTTAAATGAACTTAGTGTTAAGAAAGGAAGCATTGAACTTTTGCAGAAAGATATTATGAGAGAATGTGAAATGTTTTAAATATTTGGGTAGCTTGTTAACAGTGTACTAGTGAAATTAAATCCAGGATTGCCATGGAAAAAGCTGCATTTAGCAAGAAGAAGAATCTTTTTACCAGCAAATTGGACTTAAATTTGAGGAAGAAACTAGTGAAAAGCTACATTTATAGCATTGCTTTGTATGGGGCCGAAACTTGGACCCTTAGGGCAGTAGATCAGAAATACCTGGAAAGTTTCGAAATGTGGTAGTGGAGAAGAATGGAGAAGATCAGTTGGACCGATTATGTGAGAAATGAAGAAGTGTTAATTAGAGTCAGTGAGCAGAGGAATATCCTACATGAAATAAGAAAACGGAAGGCTAATTGGATTGGTCATGTTTTACGCAGAAACTGCCTTCTAAAGAAGTTATTGAAGGAAAGATAGAGGGGCGGATAGAAGTGACAAGAAGATGAGGAAGAAGACATTAGAAGATGCTGGATGACCTTGGGGACAGAAGAGGATACTGTCATTTGAATTAGAAAGTTCTAGATCGCATTAAGTGTAGGAATTGTTTTGGAAGAGACTGTGGACCTGTTGTCTGACAGAATACTGATTATGATGATGATGAATTACTATATTATTTGATGAATTTAAAACAAATTTTCAGTGATTCCAAGAAACTTAAGTTATTTCAACATAATTTTGAACGAATTTAAACTAATTTATATAATTATGAGCAACAATTCTTTGGCAATATCAAGTTAATATAAAGAATTTCAAAGAATTTGGGAAAGATTTCATCCTACTTAGTGTTATTTTATCCAATTTTTTTAAGATTTCTATATTAGGGAATTTTATCTCAAATTTGAGTGATGTCAAGTTATATTTAAGGAATATGATCCAAGTTTTGAACGATTTTAATCTAATTTATATAATTTTGACCAAAATTTTTCAGATTTCAAGTTAATACAAAGAATTTCAACATATTCGTGAAAGATTTTACTCTAATTTATGGAATTCTATAAAGTATTTTGATGATATCTATATTATTAATTAATTTTAATCTAATTTTAAATGATTTCAAATAATTAAGTAAATCTAACGCAATAATGGCCAACTTCAACGTAATTTATATAAATTTAAACGAAAATTCTTCCTCGAATATGAGTAAATATAAATAATTTCTACCAACTTGTAAAAGATTTCACTATAAATTTAGGAATTCTAAGAGATTCTTTGAAGATTGCCATTATATTTCAGGTAAGTTAACCAAAGTTTGAGTGATTCCAAGTTTATTTTTGGAATTTTAACCGAATTTTGAACGACTGCAAACAAATTTGTGTAATTTAACGTAAAATTCGTTTACGATTTCATGTTAAAATAAAGAATTTCAAGCAATTTCTGAAAGAGTTCACTCAAATTTAAGGAATTATATTTAAATTTCTGATAATTACGATATTATTTAAGGAATTTAAAAATTATTCAGTGATTCCTAGTTAATTTAAGAAAGTCTAACCTAATTTTGAATGAGTTCAACCAAATTTATGTAATTTTAACCGAACTTTGTTTACGATTTCAAGTTAATATAAAGAATTTCAAACTATTTGTGAATGATCTAATCTTTTTAATGGAATTCCGCCAAATTTTATAATGATTTCTATATTATTTAGGGAATTTTAAATCAATTTTGAGCGATATCAAGTTAAATTTAACGAATATTGGCCATGTTTTGAACAATTTCAACATAATTTATGTGATTTTGACCAAAATTTGTTTCAGATTTCAAGCTAATATTAAGAATTTCAACAAATTTGTGTAAGATTTCACTCTAATTTATTTAATTTTATCCAATTTTTTGCTAATGATAAATTATTAATTAATTTTAATCAAATTTTATGTGATTTCAAGTTAATTTAACGAATTCTAAACAAATTTTGAACGACTTCGACGTCGTTCTTGTAATTTTCATCAAAAGTTCTTTTTCGATTTCAAATTGATGTAAATAATTTCACTCATTTTGTGAAAGATTTCACTCTACTTTTGAAAACTGTAACATATTTTTAGACGAATTACATAATATTTTACGAAAATTTAACGATGTTTTGAGTGATTCCAAGTTAATTTAAAGAATTTTAACCTAATTTTGAACGAAATCAACATAATTAATATAATTTTAATCTAAACTTCTTTGACGATTTCAAGTTAAAATTAAGACCACAAAGTTAATAGAAAGTCCGTCGAGTGTAACAATTTGTAGGTCACTTCTTTATCACTTCTGCCTTACATGTTTCGGTTTGACACAACCATCATCAGAGGCACTTACTACAATCATGAAAACACCGTCGTTGTTTATGATGTTCACAGTTATATTTGTTGTGTGGACGCTGCTACAATATGTTGACGTGTAAAAGCACAACACTTGCTAGGATAGTTGAGTACACTATCAATTCTCACTTTCCATCCGAAACTGTTTTAAGTTAAAACGCTAATGTTAAAATATTTAAAATATTTAAAATATTTGATGTAAAATGCTAAGCTCCTCCTTGTTAATTCATCCCGAAGATGGGAGATGTCAGCTTGAGGTTGTATGGCTTATGGTTAGATGTTTCCTATGTGCTGTGTGTTGTGTACACAACAATTTTTTGAAGACTTATATATTATTAGGGAATTTTATCTCAAATTTGAGTGATGTTAACTTATATTTGAGGAATATTATCCAAGTTTTGAATGATTTTAATCTAATTTATATATTTTTGACCAAAATTTTTCAGATTTCAAAGTAATACAAAGAATTTCAAAAAATTTGAGAAAGATTTCACTCTAATATATGGAACTCTATAACATTTTTTGACTATATCTATGTTATAGAAGGATTTTAATCAAATTTTAAGTGATTTCAAATAATTAAGGAAATCTAAACTAATGGAGACCAACTTCAACCTAATTTATATAAGTTTAAACGAAAATTCTTTCTCGATTTCAAGTAAATATAAATAATTTTTACCAATTTGTAAAAGATTTCACTATAATTTTAGGAATTCTGAGAGATTCTTTGATGATTGCCATAATATTTCAGGCAAGTTAACCAAATTTTGAGTGATTACAAGTTTATTTTTGAAATTTTAACCAAATTTTGGACGACTTCAATCTAATTTATGTAATTATAATCTAAAGTTCTTTCACGATTTCATGTTGAAGAATTTCAACCAATTTTTGAAAGAGTTCACTCAAATTTAAGGAATTCTATTTAAATTTCTGATAATAATTATATTTTCTAAGGTATTTTGAAAACTTTTTCAGTGATTCCTAGTTAATTAAAATATTTTAACCTAATTTTGAACGAGTTCAGCCTAATTTAATTCAATTCAATTCAATTTATTTACATTCTGTAAAATCCAGATACAGGTAGACACCATAGGATATGGAACAAGTCAAATACAGTGATTCTGCACAATAACAATTTATGTAATTTTAACCGAAATTTATTTGACGATTTCAAGTTATTAAAAAATTTCAAATAATTTGTGAAAGATTTCATCCTATTTAATGGAATTCCGCCCAATTTCTTCATGTTTTCTATATTTCTAGTGAATTTTTACTAAATTTTGAGTGATATCAAGTTAATTTAACGAATGTTAGCAGGTTTTGAACAATTTCAAAATAATTTAAGTGATTTTGACAAAATTTGTTTCAGGTTTCAAGTTAATATAAAGAATTTCCTGAAATTTGTGAAAGATTTCACTCTAATTTATGGACTTTTATCCAAATTTTGTTGATAATAATATATTAAAGGGTTTTAATCAAATTTTTATTGATTTCAAGTTAATTAAAGGATTTATAACCTAATTTTGAACGACTTCTACCTAATTATCCTAATTTTAACCAAATATTCTTTCTCGATTTCAAATTAATATTAATAATTTCACTCATTTTGTGAAAGATTTCTCTCGACTTCTGAAAATTCTAACACATTTTTTGATGATTTACGTAACATTTCAGGAAATTTAAACAAGTTTTGAGTGATTCCAAGTTAATTTAAAGAATTTTATCTGAATTTTGAACGACATCAACATAATTTATATAATTTTAACCTAAACTTCTTTGACGATTTCAAGTTAAATTTAAGAATTTCAATGAATTCGTGAAAGATTTCAATTCAATTTAAGGAATTATCTTTAAATTTCATGTAAGTACCATCTTATTTACAATATTTAAAAAAAAAAAACTTCAGTGATTCCAAGATAATTTAAGAAGTTTAAATTAATTTAAAGACTTCAATCTCATTTATGTAATTTTAACCAAAAATTCTTTGGCGAGTTCAAGTTAATGTCCTGCAATTGCAATTGCAAAGCAAGAAGCAGACAATAGGCCAGATGGTTGGCTCTGTTGACAGTTTCCGTAAAAAGCTACATTTATTTAAGTCTGCATTGGACACAAATAAACTTCTACATTTCCCTTGCTGTCGGAAACTCTAAGATGAAGAAAGCTTGGAGTTTAAGGACTACACTGAAATTATTGAAGATTTGTCTTCAGAGTTCGACCGACGATTTAACGATTTTGAAAGCTTTCGACCTGATATTTCTTTATTCAGTAATCCTATACTTTGTGATATAAAATCTCATCCAGGTCATCTGCAATTAGAACTTTGTGAACTTCAATGTGACCCATCCTTAAACACATCTCAGGTTACTGGAATTGACTTATGGAAACTGCTTTCACCAGAACGTTACCCACTGTTACGAAATTGGGCTCTCAAACTTTGCTCTGTTTTTGCAAGTACTTACATATGCGAAACAGCTTTTTCATCACTGAAGTATGTAAAGTCTAAGAACAGGAACAGACTTTCAGATGTCGTGTTATCACATATTCTTCGAGTGGCAACCTCACAATTAGAAGTGGATTTTATATCATTGGTTTCCAGTTTTATGAAACCACAGTGCTCTCATTAAAACAGTGTGTATATGAGGATTTAGGTTTGATCATTAGACCATAAAAACTATGATTGAAAGTCTTTTGTGCTCATCCCTGCTGAAAGAGGAATTTGTGCTGTTTTATGGTAAGTAATTGCAAATTTCAAGGCATTTTATAAGTTTTGAGGTTTTCACGGCGATGACAATGAAGAAAGTCGTCTTCTGGGTTTAGGCACCGTGTATTCTTCGTTTTGGCCGACGTTTCGGAGGAACGTAGCGCCTCCATCTTCAGAGCAGTTGAATAGCTGCGGAGAGCAGTAGCTGTGGTGATAGGATGTGGAAGGTGCTGCTTATATACGAAGTAGGCAGGGGGGGTGGTTAGGGAGAACGGACCAATGGGAGCAGTGGGGAGCGATTAAGGCCATATATGGTGTGTGACTAAGGGAGAGGGGGAACGGCCAGTGAGTACAGGAAACCTGAGGTCAATAGCACTAGGAAGTGCGGAGTCAAGAAAAACCGGTAGGTTGAGGACAGGCTATTGACGTCAATGACATGACGAAGAACTGGTGTGGCTAGTTGGATTCTCTTGAGGGAAAGGATGTTTCACGTCTGTCGAGATTGTTGAGCGCGATAAAGACCATATGATGTTGTGTACTAAGTAGGGGGGGGGGACGGCCAGTGAATCCAGGAACTTGAGGTCAATAGCACTAGGAAGTGTGGAGTCAAGAAAAACCGGTAGGTTGAGGACAGGCTATTGACGTCAATGACATGGCGAAGAATTGGAGTGGCTTGTTGCATTTCTCTTGAGGCAAGAGATGAGTGGCTTCCATGAGTTGTTGAGACTGAACCCTGAACACTGGTCTAGGCCAGTGTTCCGCAACCGATGTGCCCGTCACAAGGTGAAAGGTGTGACGCGAACTTTTACCTATGATAAGAAATTAATTGTCGAATTTAATTAGTTTTATTTTATCCCAGTTACCGTGTTTCATATGCTTGTATTTCATTCTCAGCCACTGCACTGATTAAATAAGATGATACTTGTTTATTCTTTATTACATGCTGTGATTATTTATGTACAGTAATGTTGTATTCTAAGAAATTAAACGTAAATTTTTACTCACAGTTGTTGTTATATCATAGTTTTCATTATTGATTAATTTTTTTTCTCGCATCTACGCGGCTTCTTTGATAAACTTGCCGCATGCTCTGTATACGTGCTTTTCCTTAAAACTGCAGGGATTAGCAAGGGTTTCCCTGTCTTTTATAACGCTATTTTGGTTATCATGAGGAAGAGTGTTAACGCGAATATTTGAACTTAATGAGGAGGTAGGTGCATTTTTTACTGTTGAGGGGCATGAGTACGCGGATTTATTTGCAGAATGGGTATGTAAGTTGGCATATCTTTCCGATATTTTCATACACTTGAATGAGCTGAACAGAAAGACGCAAGGTAGGAACGAAAATAAACTAACTACTATGGATAAGGTACAAGGATCTGGAAATAAGCTGAATAATGGATACAGAGAATTACAGATGGGTCGTTTGAGATGTTCCCGACTGTATGGCACCTTACTGACGGCAATAAAGTGGTGGTGGACACAATTAAAAAATATTTAGAAATGCTGCAGCAGAAATTCAATTAGTATTTTCGAGAGAGTGTAGAAGATTTCGACTGAGTTCATGATCCATTTGTTGTGAATTCAGAACATCTTCCGATTAATATACAAGAGGAATTCGCAGATTTAAAAACATACAGAACATTGAAACTAAAACCTCAAAGTGCCTTTGGATACGTTTTGGTTGGCAATAAGGAGTGGATACCCGGCTATCTCCGAGATGGCAGTTAATGTGTTATTGCCATTTTAAACTACATATTTGTGTGAACTTGACTTCTCGACGTTAACTGAAATTGAGACATCAAAGAGGGAGCGGCTCAAATCCATCGATGAAGAAATGAGACTTGCGTTGTCAACGATTCCACCACGGATCCGTCGCCTGTATGCAGCTACGCAGGCTCAAGTATCACATTGAAGTTATGGGTAGAATTACTGTTTTTACTTTAAAGGTAATAGAAGTGTATTTTCTACACTCTACATTGAATTGAAGTTCATTAATTGTTAATAAAAGCACGAGTCGATTTCTGTTTAATGATAATAAAATAATATTATATTAATAAGTTGATCACGTTACGTATTTATATTAATTGTCTGATATAATGCGTTTTTGAGGGGAATAACATTTTGGTGTGCCGTGTTCAGTCATGGATACTTCATGGCGTGCCGCGAGTAGAGAAAGGTTGCGGAACACTGGTCTAGGTCAGTGGTTCTCAACCTTTTTTGCTCGTGGCCCACTTCTGACTTTCATTCAGTTCTGTTTCCCGCCCCACCCCTCATATTATTTAATTATAATAAATACAATATTGATTATAAATATTTACTTTATCAACTGTACTTTTATTTAAAATAATTATTATTTGTTTATAGCATAAGGAATATTTATAATAAGAAAGAGGTTTATTAACAAAACCTTTATTTATAATAGGATTTTTACTTATATAATGTTCTGTTTATTTACAGTATATAATTATGCTCCTGGCAAAAAATATTACAATAATATTAGTGTCCCTTGGGTTTAGTGAGATCCTTGGGGCTGATGAGAAAAAGCAAGTTTTGTATATCTGGTTGCAGCGTTGTTAGAGATAATTTTTGAAGATGTGGAAAATTTTAGAAGTCAATATTCATAAAAATTACTTTGAAAGCCATTCTACTTCAAATAAATACAAAACTGCTCTAATCAATACACAACATTTTTTCTTGTAGATGGAGGGCATTCAAATTCTGTTGAAAGCTAGTAATTTATTTGTAATAAAAGTTCAAGTTATTATGAAATGTAATGCTTATTTGTCGAAAAATAGTATCTGGAGTTTGTAACTTACCTACAAAGTCGGGAACTGCCACAATAATAGAACTTGCGCAGAAAAATGTCTTCTTCCAAACACTTTCAATACTGAAATGAAGAACACCTGAAATTTACTGAAAAGGTGGCGGTAAAACCCATGAGAGGAGGGGGAGATATTTAGGAAAATAAAGGATAATTCGTTAGGGCTCTACCCGCTCTGAGAAGGGGCGTACCTGTTTACTGGTACTTGGAATTCCCAGATCTAAGGTTGTTGTTTAAGTACAATAGGTTCTGTCCCTTCTAAGTAAGGTACACAAAAACAAGGATATTGAGTTATTGTGTCATTATATGTACTGACCATTTGGCATTTTTATTTCTTTTTATATTATTAATAATTTTATTTTAGAAGTGAAAATTTTGTGGCCCACTTAACAGTTTCCATGGCCCTCCATTTTTCCAAATTTTGTCTGCGGCCCCACAGAAATATGGCTTGGCCTCCGTTGAGAACCACTGGTCTAGGCCGGATGGGCATTGCTTAGGCCTTTTTTGTATTTACAATTATTATTGCCCACAATATAAATTCATTTGTCGCCCTTCTCACGAAAATTACAAATTCAGAACAGATTGTTTTTTAATTCAATATTGGGTGTTATGATTTGGCCGTGGGATTTTTTCTTTAATGAAATCCCAATAACACCAACAGTGACCCCTGGGAAGAAATCATTACTCTTTCTGTCCTTAAAATGTTTCAGTATGGACCCATATATTGAGACGGGCGAGAATTTTTAAACGGATACTGAGGCCTAAGAACAATACTGAGGGAGCCCGAGAAGCGCAGTCGATATGGCGA
Source organism: Cryptotermes secundus (assembly GCF_002891405.2). Lineage (NCBI taxonomy): Eukaryota > Metazoa > Arthropoda > Insecta > Blattodea > Kalotermitidae > Cryptotermes > Cryptotermes secundus. The sequence goes on along the minus strand of NW_019742560.1, from coordinate 43,044 downwards.
CACAGACAATTTCACCGCTTTCCTACAAAAATCATTGTCTTCTGGGATTCGCGTCGAGTAATTTGGTAAACTACACGGCGTCACTTTTTAATCTAACAATAAAGAAGAATTAATGAAAGAATGTGTAAGGACTTGTCTTTCTTGGCCCTTGCACCACGACCACAGTGATATATTGTGTCTCCCCTTCTGATTAGCCCCTCAACAATCCTGCGCGTCGAAAGAAGCGTAGGATTATGTACGTGGGAACGTCGAAATAGTCACTTGGTTCCATAAAATATTGATCCAAGTGACGCAATCTTAAATAAGCTAAAGCCTCACATTCACACGCAGCATATGTGTGGCTGTTTCATGTTCTTCTTGACACTTCTCACAAGTTCGACTATTACTTATTACCACTTTGAAGAAGTGTCCTTTGAGGTGACAGTGTCCTGTAAGTAGTCCCACCACCCATCGTAGATGGTTCCTGTTTAACTTCAACAGTTCCTTCGCTCTTTTAGTAGAGGATCCTCGTATGAGTCCTTTTGCTTGCCTGAGTCCAGTCAAGGATCCCAAGTATTTCTTGTGATTCATATTTGTCCAGTCCCTGATTGCCTTTCTGGCGACTCCTATAGAGATGCCACAGCCTGGTTCGGGTCCTGTGAACGGATGTTCAGCTCAAATCTTAGCTAATTGGTCTGCTGTTTCGTTTCCAGCAATACCTCCATGCCCCGGCACCCATATCAGTTGTACCCTGTTATGTTTGGCCAGTTACATGTGGGTTTGCTGGCAACCCCAGACCAATTTTGAGTTAATCTGGTGTTTGTCAAGCGCTTGAAGTGCAGCTTGGCTGTCAGATAGAATATAGATGTTGCTATTTCTGTAGTTCCTATCTAGATTCTCCATAATACATGCCTTAATGGTATATACTTCTGCCTGGAACACTGTTGTGTACTGCCCAAGGCTGAAAATAAGTTTCCGCCTCGTGTCATAGCAGAACACACCAGCGCCAGTGCCCTTATTTATCTTGGAACCGTCTATATACCAGATCAGTCGCCCTTTTCTAACGGGCCAAAACCCATCTTCCCACTCACTCCTGTCAGGAAATCTGACTGTGAAGGGTTTTTCATATACATATCTCAGTATCATTTTGTCAGAGCCCATTTGTAATATGGGTTCTTTTTTCATGTCCTGAGTTATGTATGCATGTCTGAAACTATCGGATTTAGGTTTCCACTGATCACTGCACTGGAGACGGTAGATTCCTGCCTGGGCCTCTGCCTCCAACTGTAGATGCAGTGGGGGGAGTCCAAGAAGTGTCTCCAGTGCAGCTGTTGGAGATGTTCGAATTACTCCTGTGTTACCTAAGAAAGCCAACCTTTACAATTTGCTAAGTTCTGCCTTGCTTGTCTCGAGTTTAGGTCTGGGCCACCATACTGCGGCACCATATGTAATTATGGGTCTTACAACAGCAGTGTATACCCAATGCACAACATGCGGCTGCAACCCCCAACCCTAAAGATGGTGACAGCACTTTCCTCTCAAACTTTAATGGCGGCTTCAGACTCATCCATGCAGACATCTAACAGACTACACGGCTAACATCCCATGTTCTCCCCTGAAGAAGGAGGCCCTGAAACGTTTCCAGATACCTGTGAGACACCCCGCTCTTCTACAACGAAGATGGAAGACTGGAAATTCCTCCGAAACTAAACTATACGAGGTCACAGTCACTATTCTATCCTGAAAAAGGAGGCAAGATATTCCTTCGAAACCCTGACACCTATGTGCCAAACAGCACGGCCTCACAATCCCAGAAGACGGCAGTCTTAATGAGAATCCCGCTGACTCGCAATTCGCAGTATTTAGGATCAGGGAAAGAGTGGCATACAGAACGACTTCAATGAAAGCCATGTCGCTCATTCGTGTTCGCTAATTTAAAATAAAGACTTAGGAATGTGTGACGTAGCAAGCGGCACGCGCAACAGTTCAGGACGTCTTGATGGCGAAGTCAGGTCGGTGTGCTGGGACAGAGAGAGAAAATTCACGCGATGGATACTAACTTTATAGTGCCCAGGACATCGGGTCATCCGAAATAATTTGAAAGGAATTTCTGCTCGATTCATTTGGATGACTAACTTAGAAAGAACAATTGATTAGATTTGACAGCGGGCGGACTAGGCGAAATTCGGTTAGGCAGTTGGAGATACCTGATATATTAAGAGTGCAGTGGAGGAATTCGGTGGTTTTGAAAAATTGTCCTCCGTAGTAACAGATGGCGCTAAATCAATGACACGGAATATAAGCGGTTTTGTTGGATTTTTAAAACAGAATCAAATTAGTGTACCTACCTTGAATTGTATCATACATCAGGAGGCTCTATGTGCCAAATCAATTAAACTGTCTACCACAATGGCTACTGTCACAAGAATTACTAATTTGATCAGAGGAGGAAATCGATCACTCACTGACAGAAAATTTCTGACCCTCTTCGAAGAAATGGATCCTGCTTACGGGGACCTGCTTCTGCACACTGAAGTAAGATGGTTAAGCCGTGGAAAACGTCTGGTACGTTTCTTTGAACTCCGTCATGAAATAGCAACATTCCTAAGGGAAGAGGTTACGAATTCTGCTGAACTGCAGAAAGATCTCGAAGACGTCGAATTCTCGAGACACTTGGCCTTTCTCACCGATATCACTCAACACTTTAATGTCCTGAATCTGCAATTGCAAGGCAAGAAGCAGACAAT
>NW_019742560.1:38440-38721 GCF_002891405.2 Cryptotermes secundus | reverse complement strand
GTAGACATTTTATTGTTGAAATTAAGGGTCACGTGGTCCGCCAGCCTCATACACTGCAATGTCGTGCTGTGACGTGCACGAAAACCAAACTGACTTGCGTTGAGCAGGCCTCTTTCTTCAATATGTTTACGGAGGAATTTCAAAATTATTTTTTCGAATAGTTTTCATGTCGTGGACAGGAGAAGGATCGGACGTAAATTTTGAGGAAATTTCGGGTCTTTACCCGGTTTAGGTAAAGTTATTATTTTTGCTTCCTTCCAAGTATTTGGAAAGTGAGAGAG